>NC_137056.1:7488253-7510753 GCF_032717465.1 Coenobita brevimanus | reverse complement strand
AAAGGGAGATGGTCGAGGAAAGGGGTAGTTGGGGTTTGAGGGGATGGGTAATCTGAGGGAGGGGGGAGAATGGGTTGATGGAGGGAGGAGTTGGGGGCCGTTGGACGATGGTTGAGGGAGGGGGGAAGTGGGGGCTGAGTGGGTGGAGAGTTCATGGGGTTGGAGGCCGAAGAGGGGGGGTTTAGGAAAGGGGGGATTTGATAGTTGAGGGAGGGAGGGGTTGGGGAAGGAAGGGTTGAATATCGTACTGTGATGACCTTGTGATTCAATTTTTTGTTTATTCATTTCCGGGCATAGACTAAACAGTGCGTTCCCTGTGACCCATAAGCCTGTCAACGCTCAATAAATATCGTGGCAGTCCTTTACATGTCATCACTTGACCACTAATATTAAAGACATGTTAGGACTCTCAATAAGGACTAGTGCCATGGTATTAACTCAGATTGTTTTTTCATATGTTGTAAGTTTTATGGAAGAATCTGGGGAAGGAATTATTATTATTATTATTATTATTATTATTATTATTATTTTATTATTCTTATTCTTATTCTTATTATTATTATTACCTTACCTGTCCTTACGTCAGAAAAATGATGCTGGGATGATGATGATGATGATGATGATGAAAATTTATAATATCATCATCATCATCATCATTATCATCATCATCATTAACATTGAGATAAAAATAGTATTCGTCTGACCTTATTCTAACACCTGCCCAAACCTGAGCTGTTTTAATTGCAGGTAAGGTTGAGAGTAGTTGGGGGTTGGGGGTGAGGTAGTAGGGGGGGAACTGGAGGAAGAAAGGTTGGATGTGGAGCTGTGAATATATAGAGCTGTTTTTTTACCCTTTCAGTCCGATGACTTATTATTATATATCTAAATTTTTTTTATTTAGAGTTTTCGATATGGAGGGATTTGCAATAGTCATGATTAACCCCTTCACTACGGCAGATCCACGTTAAGCTGAGTAAAATCGTCTGGAGATAGTAGCAACACACACACACACACACACACACACACACACACACACACACACACACACACACACACCTTCTAATGTCACTTTTTTGGCACACATACCCACCGTCTATTCTGAATGCTAACGGGCGACAGATAATAACCAATGCCATTTTTTTATTTTTTTTTCATAGTCCATTTGAGGTGTAGGGGCCGGGGCTAGGCAACATCAGTCCACGTCCCTTAACTTCTTCACTGTGAGTTGATTATTTACTTTATATTCTTGCCGTACAAACTGATGTTATCCAGCGTATAATAATAATAATAATGATAATGATAATGATAATGACGATGATGATGATGAGAGTGATGGTGATGATGAGATGATTATAATGGTGATGATATTAATGATGATGGTAGTGGTGGTAGTAGTAGTAGTAGTAGTAGTAATAATAATAATAATAATAATAATTATAATAATAATAATAATAATAACAATAATACTATTTTTTTTTCATCATCCAATTCTGCATTGCCCCATGAGAAGCGTAGGAGCCCGGGGCTAGAAAAGTTGGTCCTGACATTTAAGATGAGAGTGACCAGTCTCACTCATCCCTGAGTGGCATTACGTGAGCAATAAACCCCAACCATCCCTTGGATATAAACCTTCATCTGCCCAATCCGATTGGAGCGCCGTAATTACCCACTACACCACCAGGCGCAAAAATTTGGTTATATGGTTACCACCCAACGTAGTGAGTGGTTTCCTGGTGTACAGGACACCATTTGGCTTGTCTCTTAGTGTAGAGTCACCACAGGCATAAGGAAAAGGAAAGAATGAAGGAAAGAAAGACAGAAGAGAGAGTGTAAAGTCACCCGTAGGCAGAAGGACGAGGAAAGAATGAAGGAAAGAAAGACAGAAGAGGATGGAAAGAAAAAAGGATGGAGGAGAGGAAATGGCAGACATCCGAGAGCATCTCTACATTGAGTGAGTGGATGGTGAGCGCCCCCACCTGCCACAATACTACTAATAAAACGAATAATGGTAATGATAATAATAATAATAATAATAACAGCAACAAAAACAACAACAACAAATAAGTGATGAGTAAATCTGTGTATAATTCAGATCGTCGTCTGGAATACTTCTCAGGTGTGTGTGTGTGTGTGTGTGTGTGTGTGTGTGTGTGTGTGTGTGTGTGTGTGTGTATGACCCAGATATCGACCGTTCAGAGCAAAGAAAGAATGATGTGCTTAGATGGGGTCAGGGAGGAGAAATGTGTTAGGGAGGAATGCGAGTCAGGGAGGAAAGTGAGTCAGGGAGAAAAGTGAGTCAAGGAGGAGGAATGTGAGTCACGGAGGAGGGATTGTCAGTCAGGGAGAAGGAATGCGAGTCAGGGAGGAGAATGTGAGTCAGGAAGAAAAGTGAGTCAGGGAGGAATATGAGTCAGGGAGGAAAGCGAGTCACGGAGGAGGAATGGTAGTCAGGGAGAAGGAATGTGAGTCTTGGAAGAGGGATTGTAAATCAGGGAAGGAATGTGAGTCAGGGAGAAAGAATGTGAGTCATGTGGGAAAGTGAGTTAGGGAGAAGGAATGTGAGTCAGGGAGAAGGAATATGGGTCAGGAAGGAAAGTGAGTCCGCAAGAAGGAATGTGAGTCAGAGGAAGATCGTGAGTCAAGGAGGAATAGGAGTCAGGGTGGAGAAATGTGAGTCAGGGAGGAAAGTGAGTCAGGGAGAAGGAGTATGAGTCAAGGAAAATGGATGTGAGTCAGAAATATGAGTCAGGGAGGAAGAAAGTGAGTCAGAGAGAAGGAATGTGAGTCGGGGAGGAATATGAGTCAGGGAGGAAAGTGAGTCGGGGGAAGGAATATGAGTCAGGAAGAAAAGGGAGTCATGGAGGAGTAATATGAGTTAGGGAGGAAGAAAAGGTAAAGTGGGTCATGAAGGAAAGCAGTGAGTCAGAGAGGAAGAGAAGAAAAACTGAGTCAGGAAGGGAGGAAGGGGTGAGAGAGAGAGAGAGAGAGAGAGAGAGAGGGAGCTGAATCAGAGATGGAGGCAAGGAGATGTGTCGGATAGGGGTGGAAGAAAGTAGTAGAATCAGAAAGAAGAATTAGTCAAGATGGAATGAGTATGTGAGTCAGGAAAGGTGGGTGGGGGGAGGAAAGCTGTGAATAAGAGTGGGAAATGAGTCAGAAAGTGAGGGCTTGAGTCAGGAAGGCAGGGAGGGAGGTGAGTCGGGAGGAAACGTGTGAGTCAGGAGGAAAGGAGATGAGTCAGGAGGAAGGCTGTGGGTCAGGGAGGCAGGAAAGTGAGTTAGAGAGGGAAGGGAGTCAGGGAGGCAGGAAGGTTAGTCAGGGTGGTTGGAAGTTGAGTCAGGGAGGGAGGAAGGAGAACCAAGAGGAAGCCTGTGTCAGTGAAGCAGGGAGGTGAGTCCGGGGGTAAGGAGGGAGGTGAGACAGGGAGGGAAGTAAGCCGAGAGGAAGGGAGAAGCAACAACGATTTTTATAAAAAAAAATGCCTTTGTCACTAGCGTCATAGGTCTAAATTTGTGTCCCCCTTAACACCTTCGATGGGGTGATTTTTTTTTTTTTTTTTTTTTTATCGCACTGTCATGTGACCACCTTGTTTCAGGAGTTAACTTCAGTTGGAGAAGTCTCCAAAGCTGAAAATAAGACCGTACGAAGATAGTTAAATATATTAACAAACACACACACACACACACACACAATTATATCGAATCAAGCATAGCATACATCCCTGCGGTCACAAATTAAGCAGATGTTCAGAACAGTTGTGTATGGACGTTTGCCAAAGGTCACTATATATATCTATATCTATCTGTCTATCCATCTATCTATCTATCTATCTATCTATCTATATATATATGTGTGTGTGTGTGTGTGTGTGTGTGTGTGTGTGTGTGTATTACACACGAGCTTTGACTTGTCACCACAAAGTGACTTTATTGATCGCAGAACAGATCTCTAGTTGTAAAGTTTATGATGCTCGAAAAGAATCCCATAAGCTGACTAAAATCGCATGATGGCATCTAGGAGAAAAAAATGCCCTCTATCTGAATGGATTAGTCACTGGTGTAGTGTTGGCAAGCCTAAGATACCTGGCTGTATCCACAACAACAAAAGATAAATCAAAACATCTTTTATCAGTCGGAGAGGATATCCTTCAGATGCACAAAATCGTCTGATGTTAGCTTGAATAATTATATATCGTGCACACAGTATGATCGCCCACAACAACAGTGGTGTCTTTCTAATTTTTATCCAGATATTCAGCTGGGGAGAGCGGGAGATATTAGATATAACCTTCTGTAACTCCCTCACTTCTATATGGTCGTCCAGAGTCAATAAAAATCGCCACACGTTTGCAAGAATAGAATATATGCGACATCCTTGGGGTGAAGGGGTGAAGACAAGCATGAAGGTGTGTAGACAGCCACGTGTTTAAAGAGCAGCAGCAACAACATCATCAGCATCAACGAGAGAGGAGCGGGAGCAAGAAGCGCTGGTTCAAATGCTTCGTTTGCCTATAAATCATTCCCTTTATAAACTAGGTATCAAGTGAAACAAAAAACGAAAGGAGTAATCTTTCTACTAATTTCTCGTTGTAACGGAATGCGTCATGCGAAATGGCATAGCAACCAGGAATATAAGTAGGACTGGAGACTTCGTCTGTCTGAGGAAAACGAATCACTGGTTCGGATCTTTTTATTTTTCGAGGAAGGTTAATAATTTCCTGCGCGGTTTATGCATCATTATAAAGCAAAAATAAAACCGTGAACCCTTTTACTAACCTCTCATTGTAGCCATATATATAGAGCAGAACTACAAATACAAATTAAAAAAATGTGATGAAATGCTTTGTTCTGGCATCAAGGGGCGAACGGCCAATCAGAACACACACGACTGGGAAGTGCAAATGCCCATCTCTGTCTCAACTGGGTGGACCAATTAAAACTCTTCCTTGACAGTTTGTGCCCTCTGATTGGTCAGTTTTGCAGAAAGACATTTGGAAAAATATATATATGGCCTTGAGACACGCAAAGGCTTCAGTGTTTCAGGGAAAGTGGTTAGTGGCGGATGCAGTAGGATTCGTGGGAAATTCGTGTACCCTCCCCCCCTTTTCCGGGAGGGGGGGGGGGTGCGGCGTGCATTGCTGGTGAGATCTTGCAGTGTAAGTGTGAAGTTTGCTGAATTAACCACCTCTTTAGTACGATGGTGTTTTATTCTTGCAGCCTGCAAGGAGGTAATTAACTGTAGGGAATTATCTCACATTGGAAAGGTTGGGAACGATCTTTAGTATACTTCTCGTCAGTGAAAGGTATTATAATCGTCTGGTGGTAGCAAGAATAAATGAAAAGAAACGCCATCGTATTGAAAGGGTTTAAAATTATACTGAAGCCACAATGTACTGAGATTAGACTGTAATGTGTAAGATTAGAGTATATTTTGTAGGTGTGCGATGTGTAATGTGCCGATACTGTAATTGTGTAATGTTTTAAGAGAACATGTGCAAAGGGAGATTAGCGTGTAATTATGTGCTTCGGGTGCTTTACAAATCGATAGTTTGCACGTATCGGATAAGTTCATTTTTTTTGAAGTGTTTTATTTATTTATTTATTTATTTTTTTTGTGGTTGTCCATAGGTATTGGTATGTGACTGAGAGAGAGAGAGAGAGAGAGAGAGAGAGAGAGAGAGAAAATGGCGGTGCGGTAGTGGTGTTAGGGGGTGGGGGGAGGTCTGTGGCAGCAAGAAGTGGAATAGCGGGGAATTGGAGGGTGCTGGGGTAAGGGTCAGGGTGGAGGGGGGAGATGGTGGAGGGTAGAAATTGAGGGGGAAGGGGGGAGGTGGAGGGTAGGAATCGAGGGGGAAGAGTGGTGTAGGGATGGATGGAGGATGGGAGAAATGGATGGAAAGTATGGAGGGGATAAGGGGGGAGGTATATAGGGATGGAGGGGGGGAAAGGGGGACAGGGAAGGGGGGATGATATTGGAGGTGAGGGTCAGGGATGGAGGGAGTAACGGGGAGGTTGGGTAGAAGGATGACTGGAGAGGGGGGAGTGGAGGGTAGGGATGGAGAGGGTAAAGGGGAGGTGGGATGGGGGATGGAGGGAGGACGGGGGATAGGGGGGGTAGGCGTGGTGAGGGAAGAGGGGGAAGTTATTACTGAAAACGGGAAACAAAAAATGGGAAACCAGACACTATTTATTAACGATTAGGTCTTCGTAGAAGTTTGCCGTCTGTCCGGGTTTAAGGGTCAACTGCGGCATTACGAGGATTTAAAGTTTAGTAAGCAGACAACACATGTCATGAAATACGTCATATGCTAAAGGAGGTTAGGTGGAGTTGCGTATTCTCTTATTTTGATTTTTCAGTACGAGTGTTCTTTCCCGATAAAAATCCTTTGGTGTTAGCACGAATGAGTTATAACGTTAGTGAGTGGGATTAATGTCGAATTTATGTTATGAAGGGTCTTCCTGGATTGGTGAATGAAATGTTGTAATAGAAAAGTCGCCAAGGCATTCAGTGTGTTAATAGAGGTAGTAGTAGTAGTGATTGACAGTAATGCGTCAAGTCGGATTATTCTGTTACTGTACAGGTCTAACACGTGATTCCCAATTGACGATAATGTTTGGGTCTGCGCATAAGCTGAAAATAATGTGTAGATAATATGTGCTATAGCTGATTTTTTTTTTTTTTTTAATAGATACAGTATGCGCATTAGTTGAAAATAATGTTTGGATCTCTGCAGTACCTGAAACCGGTGTTTGAACTGCTCAGTGTCTAAGAATATTATATGGATCTGCGCATTAGGTTCTCAGTGGTTGGATCTGCGCATAGGTGAAGTGGTGGTTGGATTTGCGCATAGGTGAAGTGGTGGTTGGATTTGCGCATTAGGTGAAGTCTGCGGTTGGATCTGCGTAATAGATGAAGTCTGTGGTTGGATCTGCGTAATAGATGAAGTCATTGGTTGGATCTGCGCATTAGATGAAGTCAGTGGTTGGATCTGGCATTAGATGAAGTCAGTGGTTGGATCTGCGCGTAGGTGAAGTCTGTGTTGAAGTCAGTGGTTAGATGTGCCATTTAGCTAAATGTTTGGATCTCATTAGCTGCGTATAATGGATCTGTACATTAGCTCCAGAAAATGAGATGAGAGTACTTTGAATATCCCCATTAGCTGAGGTGATAATTTTAGCCGAGAAAAATGTATGAATTTGCTCTAAATTAATGCCCATCTGCCCATTACTAAGATTACTATAGATGCCGTTACAAAAGTCTTAAAATGCTGACTAAATATTGATTCACATAATGACAATAAATTACGAGACTGAACAGTGATTTTTGAAACTGATGCGATTTTCGGAGCCAAATAAGCTCTCGGAATATTATGTAGGAGTCTCATAATTGTCGGACTTAAAGGGGAAAAAAAAAAAAAATTATTCCTGTCCGCAGCTTTATCGGTACATTACAAAGTCCCAGTGCTTCCATACATAACCTAATATTCTCAAAGATCCCTGCCAAAATATCCCGGTATCATTATCTTTTTGTAAATATGAAGACGCAGTAGGTGGTAGGTGGTGGCGACCATCATCCACTCACTTGATGTGGTGCTGCCTACTTCATCCTTAGTCTTTATCATTCTTTTTCTGTGCCTGCTCTCCTCTCTTCCTATTTCTCCCATCTTTCCTGTCACTTCTTATTGCTTTTCTTTCATTTGCAGGTGGCTTTACATTGAGTGACAAGCCAAATGGTTTCCTGTAAGCCAAGAAACCATTTACAGCGGTGGGCGGTAACCATATAACCAAACCATTCGTGCTTCCTACGTGTCAGCAAGTGGGTTAGTGGAGGGTTAGTGCCCTTTCCCGTAAAACAGCTCAAAAGTCAAACGGCCAACCCTTACGGGATTATGGCGTCTGGCAATAGATAGATAGATAGAAGACGCACTTATTGTTAACTCCTCAGTCCTGTGACGTGTTTTTCATCAATTCTTGGTATCCAGATTTTTTTTTTTTTTCGGCTCTAAAGAAATATTTTCCAGCTGGAGAGATTAGGTCCAGCCTTCAGCTACTCCATCACTACGCAAGTTATATCCAAAACTGAATAAAATCATCTACAAATAGGTAGAATAAATCGATGAAATGTCATCGAATTGGTTAATTCAGTTCCCTGTGTTACGGTAGTGTTGTAAGAATATGCTGATTGACCAAACGTATTTCAACATCTCTGGACAGCTCTGAAGACGACTTTAAGAAGAGCGTCATAAATGTGAATACGAGAGAACATTAGAAGTTTAACATCTGCGCTAATTTAGATATAACCGTATACATTTCACATCTGCTGTCTTGGGAATTATAGGTTTTACACTTGCAGATACGAACCAGTATGATGAAATAGTGTTGCGCCTGCGGGTAAGGACGAATGTAAGTGGAGATTTATACCTGAAGTGGAGAGTTATACCTGAAGTGACGAACGAAAATTAGGAGTTTCGCCTACAGTACGAATATGAACGAATTTATAAAGTTTTCCGCCTTGTCAGGTTTATGAGAGTTAAACCAGTAATGGAATATAAAGTCAGAGAAAGATTGCACTTGTATATACAGATAAGTAGGTCTATTTTGAGGCCACTTCGTGTATAATAAGAATCTGTTGGACATACAGTAATAGATTAGTCGTTCATCCATCGCTCAGAATGATACTGTACCTTCATTTTTATTTCTTATCTGTAGCCTAAATGCGTCGTTGTGTGTCAAATTCATCTGTAAACCTTTTGCATTTATCAATACTTATATTTATCTATACATATAATTAGCTTGCTTTCTGTACTTTATCACTACGTCAGTCAAGCCATCCATTTATTAACCCATCTGTCGGTCTGCCTCTCTCCTCTCGGCTTAAATCAGTATGTATTGATTAACGTCTAAATATATCTAAGTATCGTTATATCCCTTACTTATACAGTACTCTGCGGTGCTATACTGTTGTCACTAACCCTACTTTGTTATTCAGTGTTAATTTATTCACCATTATTATCGTCCGCCGGTACCGAGGCGGAGCGATGATGTTTTTGCCCGCGTCTGTGTCTGTCGTTCGCTGCTGTTTTATTCGCTTTTATTATTCCGTTACTGCATTGTCCTCTTGTAGTGTTTCTCCTATTTGCTGTGTCTTCGAGGGCGTAGGAGGCAATCTTGCACTTCTTCCTGTTTCACATTTACGTATTAAACCCGATATTCTCTTGTATTGCAGTGTTGCGTCAGTACTAAGGATGCAAATATTAGCTTAATGTGTAAGATCCAGAATAAGTCGAAAAAGAAGTGATGTTTGAACGCCTGTTAAATCCACGAGAATTTCATCCTTTTTGCTGTTATATGTTGTGCAAGGTTATAAAATTTTGACATGGCTGTGCGTTTGTGGTGTTATTTTGTGTTATTTGCTTCATGTGTTAGGTTGTGTTAGCCCCTTCTGCCTGTGTTATCATTTTCTTACTGTTGTTAGATCAGGTAAACCTCTTATGTCTTGTCGTGTTACTTCTTATTTACTTCCTGTGTTAGGTTATGTTAGCCCCTTCTACCTTGCCGTGTTATTTGTTATTTTCTTCCTGTGTTAGAATATGGTAGCCCTTCTACCGTGCCTGTGATGTTATTTTCTTCCTGTGTTAGTTTATGTTAGGCCTTCTACCTTGCCGTGTTATTTGTTTTTTTTCTTCCTGTGTTAGGGTATGTTACTCCTTTCTGCCTAGCCATGTTATTTTTCTTCTAGTGTTAAGGTATATTAACTCTGCTATGCCATGTTATTTCTGTTATTTTCTTCCTGTGTTAGGTTATGTTTACTTCTGCCCGAGGACATCTGTGTAATATTCAACTTCAGAAAGACTATGCAAGCAGGAGGGGAGGGTTAGCTACATCCTTCATTAGCTCCTTCACAGTGAGGGAGACGTAAATGTTAAAGGTTAAATACATCCTTTATCTCCTCCTTTAGTACCAGCGGGCCGTCCTTCTAACCTGCATAAATTTGTCTGTCAGGAACAATAACAAAGTATGATAACTAAAAAAGCGTTAAAGTACTAAGCAGGTGAAGTAGTGTTGTGATATTGTGAACTGTTTTGCGGTGAGTAATGATGGTGGTGGTGATGATGATGTTCTGAGTTAAGTGCACATAATGTTCCGCGCCTCTGATGTAATGCTGACAGAGAGAGAGAGAGAGAGAGAGAGAGAGAGAGAGAGCGAGAGTTGAGGGAATAGTGTTATGAAATGTTATGGAAGAACAGGAGGGGAGGGGAGAGAAGGATGACGTGGAGGTGGTGACTAATGGTGAAGGAGGGGGAGCGGGAGGGGGAGGGAAGAGGAGGAGGAAGGGAGAGAGAGGGAGGGAGGTAGAGGGGAAGAAGAGGATGGAGGATAGTTGGGGATGATGAAGAGAGGGGAGATAGGGAGAGGTGAAGGAGAAGGGAAGGGGAAGGTTAGAGGGAGGGGAAAAAGGAGGAGGGAAAGGGAGGGGGAAGGAGAGGGAGAAGTGGATGAGGAAAAGGAATGAGAGGGGGGGGGAGAGAGAGGGGGGGGGAGAAGATGGAGAAAGGCGAGAAGCAAGAGAGACAGGGTGGAGTAAGGAACCTATATAAGGACAAGTAATTTCATAGTATTTCTTCATTTTTTTCCCCTAACCAGTTTTATAGTTGATAGAATAATATTTACAGAAGCACACAGCATATATAGTGAACTGAATTCCGAAGTCTTGTGTTTAGTATATTTCAGATTACTTCGTACATATAAACAAAAATTCTAATGTTTTTTTTTTTATATGCATGAAAAAATTTACTAGTTTCTTTTGGAAGTTATGCTGCGTGATAGGCTAATGTTTTTTTTTAATTAATTATGTAGCTATGAAGTCACCTGTCATAAAACACAATGATAATTATTCAAGCCTCCTTAGCAGCTGATCTCATTAACTGTACCTAATTAATTAAGCATACCAGATTAGATAAGGCATCAGACTTTTTTTTATGTTTACCTGACCTAATTAGTGTTCCAGGATATCTCAAAAAACTTATGTTCTTAGTAATTAGGGTTGGCTGATGTAGTCCGAGAACGGTAACTATAGTAGGACTCGCGCACGTTTGCGGCTGTGGTGTGGCCCGCACCTGTGTACAGTGTTGCCACGTTTTCTATACCGTTATCTCTCTCTCTCTCTCTCTCTCTCTCTCTCTCTCTCTCTCTCTCTCCTGGCGGGAAATGTGAGCCACCCTGAGTACTTTTGATTCTTTTATAAGTTATTTATAATTGTGCTTTCATCTGTTAATTTGGTTTTGTTATATTTAGTAGTAGATGGAGTGTCAAAGTTACTGTCCGCTGAGAGGTTTGTTACGTTACTGATTCATACACCCCGACGTAGTGGGGTGTGGGTGTAGGTGTGGGTGGGAGTGTGGATGTGGGTTTGTTGGGGTGGTGGTCCAGGGGGGAGGGGAAGTGTGAAGGGGGATTTGACCTGAGACACCCAGGAGGGATTAAGAAGGGAGGGAAGGGGAAGGGGGGGCTGGAATCACCTACCACATGGCGGGAAATGTGAGCCACCCTGAGTACTTTTGATTCTTTTATAAGTTATTTATAATTGTGCTTTCATTTGTGAATTTGGTTTTGTTATATTTAGTGATGCCGACAATGCATTCAATGCATGCCCCTCTCCTGCCTCTCTCTCTCTCTCTCTCTCTGTAGGGAAGCTATCTGTCAGTGCTGCCACTCACAAGAATTATATGAATTATTTCTTTTACTTTGGATATTGGCATATTTCTTCTTTTTTCAGGCTCATTATCTTATATCCATAACTGTGATATTATTACCCACCCTAAAACTACGCTAAAAACCATTAAAAGTGACTACAATATCTTTTAGCAACACTGTACAATATGTATGCCATGTTTCTGTGTTACTGTATAAATATTTTATGCATAATAAGATTACTGTTGATTCATCCATCAAAATACACAAGTGTAAGTTTAATTCATCTGAATTTATCGAATTTGTGATGCCTTGTACATAAATAGCTTCCGTTTCACATCGCAAGTTGGGGAAACGTGGCACCATTGTCCACAGGTGCGGGTCACACCTAAGCCGCAAGCGGGCGGGAATCAGACTATAGTAGTAGTAGTAGTAGTAGTCGTAGTAGTAGTAGTAGTAATTCGGAGTAATATAGTTCCCGGTCTGTTATTGTTAATGACTGTTAAATACTAATTTTTCCTACTAATGTAATATACCTGTTGAGTTAATATCCACCAACTATGATTACCGGTAATTACCTTTAGCCAGACTGACATATTGCACTTTTTTTTTTTAAATATTTTTTGACTTATTATATTGTCAATAACGAACAGTGATGAAATGTTAAAATTCCTGTATTTTTTCCACACTGTGTGTGTGTGTGTGTGTGTGTGTGTGTGTGTGTGTGTGTGTGTGTGTGAGAGAAGTGGGGGGGAGGGGAGAGTGGGAAAATTACAGGTGTTCCAAGGTGACGCATGAGGGGGTGCAGGGGAGGACGAGGAAGGGAAGGGAAGGGAGGGGAAGGGGAGAGAAGAGAGAGGAGAGGTGGTGACGGATGAGGGGAGAGAAGGGGAATGGTAGGGGAAGGAAAGGAAAGGGGAGAGAGAAGGGAAATAGAAGGGAGAGGGAGTAGGTGAAAGGAAAAGTGAAATAAGGAAAAGATGAGAGATGGAAGAGGAGAAAGGGGAAGAGAGGAGACGAGAGGAGAGTTTAAGAAAAAGAGAAGGAGCAGGGAAGGAGGTGGGGAAACAGAGAGGGGTAGGGAGAGAAGGGGGGGACAGACGTTGGAGGAGAGAGGTATGATGAGGGGGAGAAGCAGAGTTGAGGAGGAAGTGAGAGAGAGAATGAGAGGGGAAGAGAGGAGAGGGGAGAAGAGATGAGAAGTGAAGAAAACGAAAGGGGGATGAAGGAACACTATGGAAAACAAACAGCAACAGACCCAGTGATCATTTTGAAGCCTTTTTTTTTTTTTTTTCAGAGAAGACTATTACTATGATGTTTAATTCTAGGAGCTGAGAGATAGGACAGTAAAGCAAGAAGGGAGAGGATAAAGGAGGGGGAGGAAAGGAGGTGAAGAGAGAGAGGGTGAGAACGAAAAGAGAAGGGAGCTGAGAGGATGAAGTGGGGAGTATGAACGGGATACGGAGGAGAAAGAGAGAAGGAAGAAGAAGAGGAGGAGGAGGAGAAGGAAGAAGAGGAGGAGGGGTAGGAGGTGAGTGAGAGAAGGAAGAAGATGAGGAGGAGGAAGAGGGCTACTGTGACCAAAGGGAAGGAGAGGGGGGAGGTGATGCAGAAGAAGAAGAAACCAACATACGTATGCAGACAGGGTAATGTAACTCAGATGCGTATGACTCACTATCAGCTGAGAAAATCTGGTGTTCGGTGCAATATACCGCTAAAGTTGTTTCCACCTTGAGACGGTTTTTAGGTCGCCACACTAGGGTAGAACTGACTGTATTGGCCCAGTTTTTTTTTTTTTTCCTTTTTTTCCCCATACTTTTTAATTTGTGTCATTCCTTAAATTTTTCACCACTTCTCTTCAAATTGGGTGCAGTTATTCCTTAAGCAAATATCCCAAGACAGTCCTTTATGTATTTATTTATTTATTGGGAGGATGGGCTTTTAAAGGGCTGTATGAGGTCAAAGGGTAAATCATACAAACACAGAAAATTTAGGACCCTGTACTCCTTAATCATCATCACGGTTTGCACGATGTCAGTGGAATGTATCTGTGTGGAGACCATCTTGCACTCCCTGGAAAATATTGGCAGCTTTTAATTGGTGCTATTATTGACACTCACTCTCAAGTGTAACGGTGTATAAAATAACCTGCAGTTAACTGGAGTGAAAGAAGTGTTTTCAGTATTTTTATAGTATTCACGGATCATAAGCCTTTTAAGGTTAATTTATTATTATTAAGAACTCCACCGTCTGTGTAGTTCTTATTTATATTGTACTGTTAGATATTATTATTATTATTTTTTTTTTTGGGGGGGGAGAGATCTACAAGGTTGGCATTCCAAGACCGTTCAAGATAGAGACTTGAAATTTTCATGAGGGATATGCAGTATCTTGGTTGCACGCTTCTTTTGGCACAGTTTTTTTTTTTTCTTTTTTAGTAGCCCCCTCTATATTATTTTTTCAGTTTTTGCTCCTACGCATCAAAGAGTACTGGATCGATTGCATTGCAAATATTCTAGTATGTAGTCGTCAACATATACTAGTGCACCTGGGTATTGATATTAAGATCCAATCAATATTTTTTAGATATTGAGGAAAATCAAAATGGCCGCCTCATACCTGAAAGTGCTGCATAGGAAAGTATTTGGCCAATTTTGACCAAATTCGGTGGAAATGTAGTGGGTCATGAGTGAACATGATCTGCATAGTATGAATGACCTTTACCTTGATCTCAAGGTCGCAGGTCAAAATCCTTAATTTTTTTTTGAGTCATCAAGAGTCCCCTATTTTCTTTCTGTAATGATTATAGCATTTTCATCTGGATTGTGGACTTCTTTGAATATTGCTTTAGTCATTTTAGAATTCTAGTAATTATTATTAGTCTCCACCTAGTACAAAGGTGGGGACTATTGTTTTTGCTGGTGTTATTATGATTCAGGCCTCAGAGTCTCGCGACGATTCCAGGAGACCCAGAGACTGCGGAAGAAATCTGAAGGGACCCGGTTATGTGTCCTGCTATGGGCCATTGCTAACAGAAAAAATCCGAAAACTATACTCATAGTGGAAGGGCATGGCAGAAAGAGTCATACTTGTTTTATGAGTGAACGAGATAAGGTGGTCGAGTCTATTGGAGATTTCAATCCGACCTGTGCAAGGAATCTGAAGGTTGACCTTGGACCAATTTCCACTATACTACTACAGAGTGCACCCTTCCATGACCCATGAACATTGCTGCGGTGCCCTGTTAATTTCTTAGTGACCGTTAGTCAAGGACCTCCATCCGGAACAGTAGGTGGAGCTTAGTGACTGTCCGCAGGATAGTTAGTTTTAGTTATTATTATTAGCTACCACCACCACTACTACTACTACCACCACCACCACCACCACCACCACTACTACTACTACTACTACTACTACTACTACTACTACTACTACTTCCACTGCTATAATAATAATAATAATAATAATAATAATAACAATAATAATAATAATAATAATAATAATTTTTAGCACTTCCAGACGTTGATTACGCTTAACCCCTTCACCACAAGCACGTCTTTCATATTCATAACATACACTTTTATTTACCTTTTAATACACCTCACAGGGTTACACAGAGGCTGCGTTGACAGATTCGCTCCTTAACACTTTCTCTTAGGTGAATGAAATTGTTTGGTCATGGCAAGAACGAAATGAAAACGAGGCCATTGGAGGGTTAAAGAAATATTCGCTTCTCTAGTTTTGCAGTTCCGAGTAAGGGACAATATACAGGAATTCAGTGTGTGTGTGTGTGTGTGTGTGTGTGTGTGTGTGTGTGTGTGTGTGTGTGTGTGTGGAAGATGCAAAAGAATGAGGTTACCGGGTATGTGTATGACTGCATGTGTGTGTGTATGTGTGTGTGTGTGTGTGTGTGTGCGTGCGTGCATAAGATGGAAGAGAATGAGGATATTAGGTATGAGTATGACTGCAGGTGTGTGTGTGTGTGTGTGTGTGTGTGTGTGTGTGTGTGTGTGTGTGTGTGTGTGTGTGTGCATAAGATGGAAGAGAATGAGGATACTGGGTATGAGTATGATTTCAGGTCTTTGTGTGCAGGTACGTGTGTGCGTGAACAACCTCTGTGAACTTTGCACATGTGTGTGTGTGTGTGTGTGTGTGTGTGTGGAGTTATGGGTGGCAGGTAAGACTCCACAGGTGTGTTAGTTTGTTTACCTGAGCCACGTGGACTGACTCACCCCCACATGACTCATCACTACCTGGCTTTTTATCGCCGATGCGTATTTCTCTCTCTCTCTCTCTCTCTCTCTCTCTCTCTGTTCGCAAAAGGAGTACAGTAAAATTTCGGGGGTATGACATTGAGGACTGATGGAAGTTGTTGGAAGAAAGTTTGAGACTTATAAAGATAAAAAAAAAAATATTACACTACTTATTTTGATTTGGCAGAATCGAATTTGCATTTTTTTTAAAATCATGGCGCCACATAGTTATACAGAACAGTTTTTCATAATTATCTTTGGGTGTTGAGGAAAAAAATAACAAAATTCTAAGCCATCTGTTTGCATATCTCTCTATTTATATACCTTATGTTTGCCAGTGTATATGTGTGTGTATATCTACCTTACAGTCTGTGTATTTTGTGTCCCTAAGGTTATTGGGGACTGTATTAACTTTATCATCGAAAAAGGTGTATCTGTTTGTCTATCTGATATTCTCTTTGTTGTATCTATCTAAGGTTATTGGGGATTGTGTTACCTTTATGACAGGTGAAGGTGTGCCCTGAAAATGTAATCGTCTGACGGAAGCGTAAAGAAAATATAAATATTTGAGAACATCATACTAAGGGATTTACTGAAGATTTTTAACCCCTTCCCAATGTAAAGTCTGATGTGAGTTAAAAAAAAAAATGTCTTAAAAAAAAATACCGTATAAAAATAAAGTGTACTGGTTGACCCCATTTCAGTACAGCTAATATTTCTTTCTTTCTTTATTTATTTATTACATTATTTAGCACACATGAGACTTTTCGGATAAGCAGGTTGGAAGTAATCTGTATAAATCCCTTCAAGATTCTGAAGATAGAAGAAATTACCGTAACAAAAGACGTCATCGAACTGAAGGGATTAATGGAGAGCGTTTGTGACCATCTCAAAACACACACACACACACACACACACACACACACACACACACACACACACACACAGACGAAATCAGAGAATGGGAAAGTATTAACAGTGAGATAGAAAATGGATTAAAGAAAAAAATGAGAGAGAGAGAGAGAGAGAGAGAGAGAGAGAGAGAGAGAGAGAGAGAGCAAGAATGAGGTAAAGTAAAAATCGAGAGTGAAACAGTGTGAAAAAATTTAAGCTTTTTCTTTATTTCACTTACATTTGCATTTTGGCGTTTTCTTTACCACATTCTTTACCTTTCTTTTTTCTTCATCTTTTTTTTTCTCTCATTCTTGTATTTTATCATCCCCTTCATTTTCTTTCGCTTTTTCCTGTCTTTCATTACATTTTTTTTTTTTTTCTTGTCTACCGCTGTCCTCTAACTTTTTTTTTTTTTTTTTTTTTTTTTTTTTTTTGCCATCCTATTTCTTGTTTTCGCTTTCTCATAATTTGCTTTCTTGAAGGAGAGAGAAAGTAAGCACGCGTTGCTCTCTTATAGCCTACGATATTTCTCACGATACAGGTAAAAAATCGTCATACAGAAGGGGTAAGCTTTAACTGCGTCAAATTCCACCTTCTCGCACCCCTGTAACAACCATGACCTTTCCCAATTAGCCAGGTCATTATCCCTCGTTTACTACCGCGCTACCTGCCTCATTTACTCGCGAAACACTAGTAATTACCCATCCAAGGCTCACATATTGCCTGTTGGATGGTTTAGGCGAAGTTGCGAGTCATTTTGTACCCTGAGTCATGGTGTTGATCACGGGTATTAAGTATAAGTCTGATACGATAGCATATTATTACTGCTGCAACTACTACTACTACTACTACTACTATTATTATTACTACTACTACTACTACTATTATTATTATTTCTCATGAGTCACATCTTTTCACTAATGGCTCGGTTTTTTCTCAAGCAAATTGTTATGAAATTACGTGTCCTTTGGTTGTCAGCTTGTCAGTATTAATCGTTTCATACTCTCCCTTTTGACTTATTCTTGTATGCATCATGGGTGTTACCTATCGTGCAATATTTTTCCTTGCCTGAGAGTCTTTGGCCTGGAGAGAGAGAGAGAGAGAGAGAGAGAGAGAGAGAGAGAGAGAGAGAGAGACTGGCTAGGAGAGTTTATGAGAGTGAGGTTGTTGAAGTAGGAGGACAGGGAGGCCGTGAGCGAGGTGGAAAGGTATCAGGAAAAAAGAATAACTAATAGTATGGCAGGTTGGGAGGAGGAGATGGAGACCGAGAACTAGATGGAGAGGTATCAGTAAGGAGAACGAATGACTAAGGGAGGTTATGAAAGCGAGGTGGTTGTGAGTTAAAGGAGAGGGAGGCCGAGAACAAGGTGAAGAATCAGTAAGGTGTGAGAGTATGTAAGGAGGATGGTGGGTGTGGAAGTCAGTTTGTCTAGGCCACCTCACACATGATGCGGCTTGAGGCAATAGATTGGTGGAACTTTTTTTTTTTCTTTTTTTTTTAGCTGTTAATATTATTTCTTTAACATGAGTCACGGTTTGTTGCTCGTTATTTTTTTTTTATTGGAATGCATGTTACTAATTTTATTTTTTTACATGAGTCACATTTTTTCCCTCATGATATTTTTTATTGAATGTGTGTATTAACCTTTTTGCTAATAGACGGGTCTCCGAAGCTGAGTAAAATCGTCTGGTGGTAGCAAGTAGGTCATGAGTCTTCGTACCAAACATTAAGGCAGATTGTTTTTCACTCCCTTAGTAACAGAGGTCGCTCTTAAACTGAATGAAATCGTCTGGCCGCAGAAAGAAGAAAAAACAAACGACATTATGAAATTCCCTGTTTGTACATACTGCAGTTTGCCTTCAACCCCCTCACGATCCAGAGGTCCTTCCTACTCTGAGTAATTGATTAATCGCCTGCTGGTAGCGGGGATAAGATATGATAAGAGGATCTCCCTCTCTCTTTCTATAGGATTATATACCGGTATGTATATATATATATATATATATATATATAGAGAGAGAGAGAGAGAGAGAGAGAGAGAGAGAGAGAGAGAATTATTAGACACCCTTGCTGAAAGAAAAAGTTAGAAACAGTCTCCATTAAACCCAACTACCGTGAAATGTTAAATAAAATCGTCAAGCGGTGGCAGGAATAAAGCAATAGAGCGTCCTGTACTGAAGTGTTTCAAACGCATCTGTGCATCATCAGCTGCGTCGTACCTTGTCATTAATCACTCGTAACTACAACCATTTTAATCCCTTCAGGCGGATGACGTCATTTTTTAGTTCATTATTACTACTCCTAGACGATTTTCCTCAGCCCAGTGTACTTTTCAGACTGGAGGACTTATATATCACCTTTCGTTAACCTTCATTAACAGAGTCATCTCGTAACCTTCTCAATAGGGTGGAGTCAAAGGCTTTTCGTCTCATTAACTCTCCTCCTCTTACTGACTCCCTTCAACCTCTGTCTCTTCGCCGCACTGTTGCATCTTTATCTCTTTTCTATCGCTACTTTAATGGTCACTGCTCCTCTGAACTGTCTGCTTGCATTCCTCCACCTCTACGACGGGCGCGTAGCACCCGTCTGGCAGCAAACTCTCATCCCTTTTCTGTCCAACTCTCTAATGCAAGAGTTAACCGTTACTCCCAGTCTTTCATTCATGCAACAGGTCAGCTCTGGAACTGTCTCCCTCTGTCTGTATTTCCTCCTGCCTATGATCTCCAGTCTTTCAAACGCAGTGTGTCCAGGCATCTCAAAATGATCGGATCTTGAATTTGGCTCTCTATTGTATTTTGTTTTTCTCTTGGAGGGAACTGTTACTGCGGGCTCATGGCCTTTGGTTCCTTCTTCCTCGCATAAAAAAAAAAAAAAAAAAAAACCTGGATAAAATCGTCTGTTACCTAGCCAGCAGCGAGAATTAACAACCAGAATAATGCGACACGGGACAAAAAGAGTTATTATGTATTTTCTTTATGGGAGTGACCTGTTGTATGTTTCCCTTCGTTGCCTGTGAGTCATTGGGGTGAGCTTGTGAGTCGTTTCCCTGACTCATCACCCCTGACTCATTCGCACAATGGTGGACAGCGCGAGGTGAGGGAAGTTGGTCAGTTCCTGTAAAACAAGAAATATAAGCATTCGTCATCATCATCATCATCGTCATCAACAATCGTCAGTCAGTCGATCATCATCATCATAATCATCACGGTTGAGGAAGGGTGAGAAGAGAAGGGATGGAGTGAGAGGTGGATAAATGTAGGGCGGAGAGGGAGAGAGATGCGAGAGAACATGGAAGAAAGAAAGGAGAAGGGAAAAAGAAGAGACGTGATGGGAGTGAGGTGCAAAGGAAAAAAGAAAGTATATATAGAGAACGAGCTGGTATGGAGAGGGAGATGTATAGGACAGGGAGAGGGAGGGGGAGAGGGATTGGGAGGGGAGAGGACAAGAGGGGAGGAGGAATACAGGCAAATATGGTCGCACTTGGCGGGGAGGGGGGGAGAACAGGGAAATAAGGGGGGAGGGGTATTTCGTCACCCTAACATGGCACAACTGGTCCACATATGCTGGTTTGGCAAAACTTTCCCGTGCCGGGAATCGAACCCGGGCCTCGCGGGTGAGAGCCGCGTATCCTAGCCACTAGACCACACGGGAAGATACTTTCCTTCGGCGGTCATAGTAACTCAGGTATACTTTCTTTGGTTCACTTTCTTGGGGCTTACTTTAAACCTAACCTAACCTGGCCTGACCGTTGTAACCCATCCTAATCTTATGAATCTAACCTAATCAGATTTAGAGTGGAAGATATCATGTGTAGACCTAGTTCATTTGCTGTGTCGCAAGGGCCAAGGCTGACTTCCTCAGGATATTCCTTTTGAAGCCATGCTTGGCAGAACGATAAAAAAAATTGCGTCCATCTGCGCATGGTAATACGGCTTTCGCCGAGTTCAACACAAACCTAGTATAGCTTAACTTTATCTACCCTAATCATCTCTTATCTAACCTAGCCTTGTCCATGGTAACGTGACCTATCCTAGCCCTACCTAACCTAACCTTACCAGTTAACCGAACATGACAACTTTTTTTTTTTTTTTTTTTTTTTTTTTTAAATAGAAAAGAAATCTGTAGGTGACTGTCTATGGATGTTACCGCACAGTTTTCCTGGAGCATTAAGTCCCGTCCCATTTGTCAGGTAATTGTGGTGGAGAGGGTGTGACCATTAGGGAATAATAGCCACATAAAAATAATCACATGTAGGTACCGTACTTGTCTCGCATCAGGTTAATACTTATGGTAGAAATATTAAGAGTGAGCGAAGGTGCAAGCATGCTCCTTTTTTTTTTTTTTTTTTTTTTTTTTTATGGAACACATTTAATTGGTAATTTTGATGAGTGTGAATCCTACATTACAGTCGGCAGCGATGCAGTAACATCGGAGCTAAGAGTATTCTATCATCAGCACGTGCTTTAGAGATTAAAAATATAAATGAAAATAAAATTGGTAGCTTGTTCACACCTTCGCTGTTTCAATTACGCGACCCTTATTCCCCCTCCTGCGGTAATTTAATATTGGAATCATTTTGTTTTTTCTGTTGGACGATTTTATTCAAGTTAGAAGAGACGTCTGGTATGGAGGGAATTAGAAATACTCTCCCATTATCTGCAAAAAGTGAATCATTTGTCGGTAGTATTAATAACGCACAAAATACATAACTGTAGGGCTCTGATTTTTAATTTTGACGTATTGGTGCGGTGCTGCCCTCCTCTCAGCTTAATCCATTCTGTCCGAGAACGTATTTTACACTTCATTCTGGCTTTTTCTGGACGGCTTTATTTACCTGAAGATGGATCTGTAGCAGGGAAGGGGTTAAATCCATATCTAACCCCTCCAGCTTTTCAAATCGGCTTGTGGGGTTAACGCCTTCAGTCCGATGACGTATTGTTCTGAGTTACTTTTGGTGTCTCGACGGATTTTAAACTTGCAGGAGGTTGCATGTAGTGGCAGGGTTATTGAAAGTTATATTTAACCCCCCAGTTCCAAGTCACCTGAACTGAGTATAATCGTCTGTAGGCTAAAGAATGTTATGTTAAATAGCCTACTTCACGTGAGTTGAATAGTTAAGGAAACCTTTAAAAAGGCAGCATATAAAAAGACAAGATGGAAGGGGTTAGATACTTTTATTTCGCAATTTAGTGCTATCCAATTGCATCACCTACTCATGCATTTCTTGCATCTCCCGTGTGGTCTAGTGGCTAGGATACGCGGCTCTCACCCGCGAGGCCCGGGTTCGATTCCCGGCACGGGAAACTTTATTGTCACTGTGTCCGATAAAGAATTGGACATAGGACCGTAGTATATTAAAAATGTGAGAGGGAAAGTGTGGACTGGCCACAGCTGTTGAAGATAACTTCTTAAGTAGATGATGATAATGGCATGCCTGACCTTTCTGAATCATTGCTGACCTCACTGCGGAATGTGGAATATAGGCTGACAAACTCCTGAAGTTATGTAATGACGAAATACCGTCTGACATTTCTGAATCATTGCTGATTAGGCTACAGTGTGGAATATGAGATGTAGGTTGATGACACCAGTAAGGTAGCTTGGTCTCCACAAATGGAGGACCAGGGTGGCACCAAGCCCTGTGTTGTGGGTTCTCACGGCT
>NC_137056.1:7278253-7483253 GCF_032717465.1 Coenobita brevimanus | reverse complement strand
GTAGCTGTACAGCACCTGGTGCTCTACATTAGCAAGCACATCGCTCAGAATCATAAAGGACTGCATGATGTGTCGAAATTCAGTGTAAATTTTTGTCTCTCTATTTCTGTGTGTAATATTAGTGTATACTGTATTATCCACTCACTCGTTGTGGTGTTACATTCAGTGGACTCTACACTCTGTTCACTGTATACTCCCGAGCGCTTCTGTCGAGCCACTAAATCTACATTTGGCAAGAAGGATGTCGTTGCCAGGATTTCACACCCAAGAAATACCTGTTTTGGGTAGTTCGAAGTTTTACTATACCCTTTTTACCTTAACCTGGTCTAGAATTTCATACTTTTGCTGCTTATTTCTTGTAGCGGAGTGGCAGAAAAGGACTGCGTAGGCACAAATTATTTTTCCCCTATTCACTAAATCTACATTTGGCAAGAAGGATGTCGTTGCCAGGATTTCACACCCAAGAAATACCTGTTTTGGGTAGTTCGAAGTTTTACTATACCCTTTTTACCTTAACCTGGTCTAGAATTTCATACTTTTGCTGCTTATTTCTTGTAGCGGAGTGGCAGAAAAGGACTGCGTAGGCACAAATTATTTTTTCATAACTCTTCTTCGTGACTGGCATATTCTGGTGTTAATCCATTTGCAGAACTCAGCATTCAAGATGGAGGGATGGCAATTTTAGGCCAAGTTCGAGTAAAAAAGAGTATTTCCCATCGAGAATATCTTATCAGTTCGAATGTCTGTCTGTCTTTTCAGCTACTTGTGTTGTATGTGGAGAGAGAGAGAGAGAGAGAGAGAGAGAGAGAGAGAGAGAGAGAGATCGCATGTGCATGAGTATTACACACATTAACTCTAATAGGCCAAACCCTCAGCGGAACAGAACGACAGAAGCGACTAGGCCTGAGAGGAGAAAGTCTAATAGCCTTTCCTTGGTTGTAGATAAACGATGCTGATTACCGTCATCCCGTGCCACTTACCTGTTTGTTTGTCTTCATCCATCTTGCCATCATTTCAGGCCGTCTTTGCTTATCTGTTTCTCGTGCTTGTTTTATGTTTATCTGCGTTTATTTGTCTCTTTTTTGTGCCTGTTTATACGTCCGTTTGTTTATCTACCGTTTGTCACACTCTCAGTTGTTCTGTTTATTTACCATATAACGAAATGGACGCCTGGTGGTTCGGTGGGTTCAGGCGCTCCAACTGGATAGGTCCTGTAAATGTTTACGTCTGAAGGTTGGTTAAGGTTTATTGCTCACATAATTCCACTGAGGGTTGAGCAGCGCTGGTCACCTGTGCCTGAAGTGTAGGTACTGAGTAGCCTAACCCTTGGCCCCTAAGTTCTACATCAATTAAAAAAAAAGGGGGGGGGGTAATAAGCTGATAGATAGAGCTCTTCGTCAATCATCTTCACTGTCTCATCTACACGCGTTCCACCTGATCGTTGCTTAGAACTGAAAATAGGGACCCGAACGTAAAAACAGTGGTTGCGTGTCGTATGGGGAAATGTTTAGGTGTATTTTCCTTGTCTCTCACGTTTTTAGTAAGCTTATGATTATCATTTACCAACCAAATAAGCTACTTCCGCCGTGAATGATGGGTTAGTCCTAGACGACGAGAAGCCACTGCATAGCCGAGCAAAATCGTACCAGTGTAGTGGATGTGTGGATGAAAGAGTTGAGATATTTATCATTGTTAGAGGGTTAAACTTGACAGCTCTTCCTTCTGATGTCCACTTCCTCACCACATGATAATTCCACCGTCCCCCTCTTCCTGCAAGTGGTGGCAAACTCTGGGACATTTTTATTGCTTTCTTTATCGTTAGTGTTCAGCGGTTATCAAAAAAAAAAAAAAAAAAAAAAAAAAAACTGGCTAATTATGGACAAACAGTAACACTCACCATCCTATGACTCACCTTCAGCTGATTAATTATTGCATGGCGTAAGCTGGAGTTAATGGTTACCTGTATTGGAGTACTAGAGTTGTCCCGATCATGAGAGAGTTAGTGGGATACGGTACCAAGATTTAATGAATACTTAGAATCCTGTAATTCACTCTCAGCCGACTTAAATCGTCTGACATTAGCTCTGACAAAATACAGAGAGTTGTTCCCACTGTGAGAAGGGCGAGTCTGTACATCTAATCTCGCATGTACCTTTACCTGGTTATTTTTGATGGCGTGAGAAACTTGAAAATGTAAACATCTTACTTGTCATCCTGGTATCACATTCTTAGACTCTATGTTCTCTCTCTCTCTCACACACACACACACATCCCAGCACTATCTTTGTCTTTGTTTCTCCTCCCTTTCTTCTTTTTCCCTCTTAATCTTTTCTTATTTATCATCATTAAGGTTTTTATACACTTGCATATTCTACCTTGTTTCTTTGTATCTCTTATGTATTTTTCCCCAAAGCTTTTCATTCATTGTTTTTTCCTTCATTTTTCTTTATCACGCATCTTTATATTATCCGTACTCGTCGCATCGTCCTCCTTGTTAAGATTTCTTTCCTATCTCTGTATTTTTTCATCTTTCAATTTATCTTTTTATAACTGTACTATATCTTTTTCCCGACGTGTGCATCTTCCCCCAATTTTTTCATATTTCTTTTCTCTTATGTCCACCTTTCTCTTTTCTTCACATCATTCATCTTGACTTTTTACCACACTGCCCCGCCACCCCCCCACCCCTTTTTTTTTTAATCTTCTTATGTTTCGTCTTTGTTTGTTTTTTTTATCTTCCTTTTTTGTCATCAGTCATTTCTTGTACTTCCTCTACACTTTTTTTTTTTTTCATATATCTTTGAGTTATATATATTTTCTCAACAGCTGCCTTTCCTACCTTTGTCTTTATTCATGTCTCTTCTTATCTCACTGTCTAATCATTATCATCATCATCATCATCAAACATCATCATCATCGTCATCTTTTATCTTCATCTTATTTTCTTCGTATATTTACTTTCTCTGTTCTGTCTTCCTTTGCTCCATACCACTCAGTTCTAAATTTCTTCACCTTCCTCCTTGCCACACCTGCGAGACACCTGTTGATTCAGACACATGCGTCTATACAGGTGTGTGTAGGTGGTAGGTCTGTGGTCACTGTCACCTCCACGTCACCTCTGTTACCTCCACGTCACCTGTTACCTCCACGTCACCTCAGTTACCTCCACATCGTATACTAATACTTTATATACAGTTACCTTCGCGTTACCTCACTTACCTTCGTGTTACCTCACTGTTACTTCAGCTTTACCTTCACGTTACCTCATTTGACCGCCACTGTAACCTCGCCTCTACCTCATTGTTATATCCATTGTTACCTACGCGTTACCTAAACTGTTACCTCGTTACTGCCTCACTGTTACAATAGTGTTACTGCAATTTCACAGGTATACTCACTGTTACCTCACCTTTACCTCATTGTTACCTCAGCTGCTTCATTATTACCTCAGTTACTTCAGTTTACCTCGCTGTTACTTTACTGTTACCTCAATATTTGACTTTACCTTACTCTTACTTCAGTGCAATATTAGTTACTCTTACTGTTACCTCCATTATTAGCCCTACTGTTACCGCCACGTTATCTCACTCCTACTCCACTCCTACCTCACTGTTACCTTACTGTTACTTCCTCTTACCTCATTGTTACCTACTGTCACTGTCATACCTCCTCCTAAGCTGATTTAAATAGACGGAGCAAACATAGTAAATATTAAAGAGAGAGAGAGAGAGAGAGAGAGAGAGAGAGAGAGAGAGAGAGAGAGAGAGAGAGAGAGAGAAAGAAATGTTAGCTACCACAAATCCTCGACTTTTTTTTTATTATAAACATTTTCATTTATTTACAACCACTTATTTTAACCTCTTCCCGGCGATGACTTCTTTTTATTTATTTCATACTACCTTCAGACGATTTTTTTAACTAATTGAAAGCCTCTCGCAGTGAAGGGGTTAGAATAAATCCCCTTTAATCTTCGTACTGTGAATCGTCTTAAAATTAAAGGAAAAAATCGTCAGGTGTAATAGTGAGTACAATGAAAAAGACGTCCTTGGGCTGGCGGGGTTAATGGCTTGTAGTGGTGTGTGTGTGTTGTGTGTGTGTGTGTGTGTGTGTGTGTGTGTGTGTGTGTAATAAATAAATATAGGTGCGTGTGGATGATGATTGGCAAGTGTCAGCACTGATGAGTGAATGACCGTTTTGTACAGAATGTGGTTTAAGGTGGGGTAAACATGGGTGAGAGAGAGAGAGAGAGAGAGAGAGAGAGAGAGAATGGCATATCTGGCTAGGATGTGCATTTAATACTCGTAATATTTTTCCTATTTAGTCATTTATAAACACAATAGCTGACAAAAACATATCTTAATCTAGGAAATTCTTAGCACCAAAGAGCAGTGTCTAGAGCTTCTTGTTCGTCGAGTTCAAGTTCTTAATATTTTTTTTTTTTTACCGACGTTGCAGTCAACAAATTAAGTATTGATACGGTATTCGTAGGTTTGGTAAGGTTGAATATGAGCAGTGCTTCTCCTTATGTTCCGGTACGGCAGATAATCGTAAAATAATAATCAGGATAATATCATTTCAGTTTATTCAGATTAAGAACGTGATAGAAAATATTGTTTGTTGTGTGGGAGTACAGCATATTGCAAAATACAGTATAGTGTGTAAAAAAAAATCTCCCGATGTTGTAGAATAAATTTGCAGCAAGGCCAGGGTAAATAAATCTCTTCTTCCGTTTATTTATTTACTTATTTAATTATTTATTTATTAACAGCACATTTCCTTTCCTAACTCCTTCAGCCCAGTGACATCTGCCCCCTACGGATGATTTTGCTCGTCATGGGAATAACGTGTGTTAGAGAAGAGTGATAATTAAACCTGCGTCTGACCTTTACATTTCGAGAAGTTTCCCCGAAGCTGAAGAGGAGCGTATGTGGAAAAGTGCAAAAAATGAAATCCGTAAGACATTCTCTGGCAGAAGAAATTAGCTGGCTCAGACCTGGTAAAAACTGCGTTGATCTACAAGGATGCCGACAGAAACTAGAGCATAGAAAAGTCAGTGAGAAGTAGGGGACGTGAAATATTTGGAGGAACTTTATCTCTGACCGTACCCCGCCTTCCCTAGCTGGCTCGGGCATGGTAAAACAGCGTTGAGCTAGAAATATACCGCCCATAAACTGAACACGAAAGAGAGTAAATAGTCTTCATTACTGTACCTAATCCTTGACAAAAACTTCAACTAGCATCAACTTTGCCATCTCGGTTTTTAATCTTTTGAAATTTAAGGAGCCTTGTTTGGCTTAGTTTTCTACCTCCTGTACGATTTTATTAAATATTGAGGTCTTTTGTAGCGAAAGGCTAGTTGGAAAAATCTCTCTGAAGATAAAGATAATCCTGTTAGTGAGTATGGAGTAAATTTGCCGGGAACTTTATCCAGAGCGAAATCTTGACAGAAACTGTGGCTGTCACCAACGTCGCCCTCCCAGTTTTAGTAATATACAAAAATCTGGCTATCCGTTGCCTGTTTTGATTTCTTTTTCTTACAAATCCACAGTGATATTGAAAAAACTACCCATTAAGGTTTCATTTCTACTATAAAGCCAGTTTACTAGTTGTTACTAATTTACAGAACCAGTTAATTAGAATAAGATGATATTTTGGAGCGCATTACCAACAATACGAACTAACTTTAATGCCGTAATTATTCGGAGTCCTTAATTCTTTCCCTACGCCTCGAAGGACATCCAACAACTACAAGCTGGGCCGTCTTAGCTGTAGTAACGGGCGTAACACTCCCAAGACTTCGTTTCTCTACCAACGCCTTGACAAACGTACCACTGTCACCAACTGCGCCCCTTCCCAGCCTCCCTGCCAGTCACCCATTCTCAGATATTGAAGATAGCAGCCAAGAACGTTGATTCAGGCTTACCTTCTCATGACGTTGCTAAGGTTTATTTTATCAGAGGGGACATCTTTAGAGTAACCCCATTTTTAGATAGGAATAAGAGCCATGATGACGACGACGGCGATGATGATGATGATGATGATGATGATGATGATAGAGTGCATAATCCTTTCTCTCCCACAGAACACGTTGATTAACAAAGAGCCTTACAGCTATTTCTTTGGTGTAACAAATTTTTTAAAAGCACGGAAGAGAAGGCGAGGGTGAGCGTGGCATATTCCCGTCTCGTGCTGTTCGTGCAAAAATTAGTACATGTTACGAGAGGACAGACTTGGAGGAAGGATATGGAGAAGAAGGTGCAGAGTCATGTGCTTTGTTACTCATGCAGAAACAGACGTACGATTTATTAAGTTATCATAATTAAAATCTGTTACTGTCCTCGATGATGTGTGTAAGGTGTTATGCCCCTGTGCATGTAAAATTACCCACGTTTTAGCTATCTTAATCTGCATATAATAGCCTGGTGTTGTAAGAATAGATGAAAAAAAAAATTGTTTTCGTGGTGGACGTTTATTAAGAAGTGTATATTTGATTCTCTTAGTGCCGTGAATATTCCAAATTATTATACAAGCATACGTGTGGAAAAATGTCCTTCAGGAGTTTGTGTCGTCTGAATGTACAACTTTTTCCATACGTGCATATAATTCATCCCTTTATGGTGTGATGTCTTTAGGAATGATTCTTTCGTTTAAGAGATAGTGTGTTTGGTTATAATTTTTCCGTTTAAGGTGTGGTGTGTTTGGGTATTTCATTTTAAGTGTATGTCTGGGTATTAAGTGTATGTCTAGGTATGAGCCTTCCCTTTAAGACTAATGTGTTTGGGTATAATTAATCTGTAAAGGTGTGTGTGTGTATTTAATTCCGGTTAAGATGTCATGTCTGGGTATAATTCTGCCTTTTAAAGTGTGCACGTCTGGGTATAATTCTGCCATTTAATGTGTGCATGTCTGGGTATAATTCTGCCATTTAAAGTGTGCTAGTCTGGGTATAATTCTGCCGTTTAAAGTGTGTCTGTCTGGATATAATTCTTTCAAGTGTGCCTGTCTGGTTATAATTCTGCCATTTAAAGTCTGCATATCTGGTATAATTCACCTATTTAAAGTGCGCATGTCTTTGTGCAGGTAGATATACCCCCCTTGCGACTGTGGTGGTATGTGGCGGGGTGTCTGTTATCGCGTGGGAGGGGGCGCGTGTTGTGCCCTTACCTACCTGGCACGGTGGCCCCGGGATGTAAATATAAACATTGCCACGTGGTTCTCCTCTTGTCACGCCCTCAGCATGTGGCCTCCTTTAAATGACAACCTCAGGCCGGTCCCGAGGGCAGCCACGAGGAGCATGATACGTGCTGAAGGACATGTGAATTAACTTTCTTGGTGCATTGACCAACTTAAGATTTTTATTTTGGCTAGTATATGATAATTCTGTGGAGTTGAGGGAAACGAAAGCTCGAAGAATTTAAACCGTCCTGGTATAAGAAAGAGGGTATTATAGGTTATTAATGTTATCCAATTCTTTATAAAATAACAATAGGCCGTTTGCTTTACACACCCAGGCTACCACTTCGTTGCGTAAGCTCTCCGCTAAACAGAATGAAATCGTCTGAAAATCTGAGAAGAAACGAAATTCATGTCATTGCGCTGAAATCCTAAGTTGAAACATCGTCTTGTGCAAGCAAGAATAAACAATGGAAAAGTTGATAATGTAGAAAGAGTTAAATAAAATAACTGACCTCGGTATCATAACAGTACAAAATGAAGCCACAGGTTATCGATAAAATTAAAGAACAGTAAAGATGCGTTACAGACGAACACAAAGGCAGCAAAGCATTCAAAACCGTGTTCTAGGAAAGTCACTCTCCTTGGGCTAGATACACAAGGCAGTTAGATTTACATAATACTTCAAACCGAGATGTAAATGCTAGTGAATGCAGTTTATATGCCTGCCCTTCTGCAGACACGCATGTTCGAATTTTTTAGCTTGGTTTTTAACAGGCTGTGCCAGTTCCTATTAGCCTCTTCAGTCCGCTGACGTGTTTTATGGTTTGATGGTAACAGCAGTAAAATTATAGATACTTAATCGTAGAAAGGGATAATATTGGCGTGTTTTCAGTTGTTGCTGTAATAGGGAAAAGTTTTGTAAGTAATGTTGTTGAGCTGTAGTCATGTAATTATATATTTTTTCACTGTAATATTTATAGCTTCGTTTCCAGCTCGAAAACGTTTGGGATTATAGGCTAAGGCAAAGTTACTCCCTACAACTAAATATTAGCCTACTGGCACAAAAACGTTTGGACTTGCAAATATTCTTGGTGTCAAGGAGAGAAACGTACCAGCATAGAAACGTTTTGTTTTAGCGTATACGTACAGTAATGGTAGTTTGAGTTGACGAAGCGCACTAGCACAGAAACGTTTGGTAATATAAATAATGGTAGTCAGGACAGAAACATGACTTTGCATAAAAACGTTTTGACATATAAACAGTGTTGGTGTCAGTTTACTGTACCAGTCAGTTTTATTTAGTATATCTAAAGAAATGTTCAGGCCTGTGTTATGATGTGCCTGTTCCACTGAAATCTGACGAATATTTCTCATAGATTGTATGCTGGCTCAGTAAAAAGAAAAAAATGAATAAATAAATTAATAAATAAAAACAATTTCCCAAAAGTTTGTTGAGAGGAATTTTTGTTTTTCAATGTTCTTTTTAATTTTGAGTTATTACGAGTATCTGTTTTGAGTAACTAAATAGTTTACCTAAAGCATGACAGAATTTATATTATGTTTACTAAAATATAACACACAGTACACTACAGTATTTCAGAACTCTTCATTTCTTGTTTCACAATGTAAGGAACAGCTAAAGTATTTTTCTTACCAAACCCCTCATCTTCTTAAAATCCATAGGTTAACAAGTGGAACGGTGCTTCATAGGTTGTCTGATGGTGTTCTAAAACTATTTTTGTGGTTCAGATATAATTGTGTAACAGTAGTGCGGTGAATATATGAAAACATCAGCCCTTTCCTCTCGACGTGGTAGGGGGAAATAGAGATAAGAAATTGATGATGATGATGATGATGATGTAACAGTACTCTAGAACTCTTCGCTCTTTATTTTACGAGGAAAGTAGGAAATTGAGCATGATGATGATGATGATGATGATATTTCAGAACTCTTCATCTTTGCTCTAGAAAATAATCACAGGTAGAGTAGCCACATATTCAGAGTCGGCCATAGAGTAAATACATGAACTAGTTAAATGCCAGTATTGCATCAGCCAGCCGTTGTGTGCATTCTTGGGGCTTCACACGGTCGATTCCTCTGTCTAGGGAACGTGACGAAACCTTTGATGAAGCCTATTATGAAACATGATGAAAGTTAGGACAAAACGAGGTTAAACTTATGGAAAAACGAGCTGATTGACAAAACACGATGAAACGTATGACAAAACGTGATGAAACTTATGGCAGAACGAGATGAAACTTATAGCAAGACTTGATGAAACTTATTGCAAGACGTGATGAAACTTATGGCCAAACGAGATTAAACTTATTTGCAAAACGAGATGAAACTTACGATAAAACTGGCTATAAACTTTTGGATTAAATTGATGAAACCTCTGAAAAATGTTGAACGCGTGATAAGATGAGATGAAACAGTGTGATGCAAGATGGAAGTGTAACAGTAATTAGGATAAAAATCTTGATTTTGTGTGATACAATGTAACTGCTATAAAGCTGCGTCTGAAAATACCTGTGAAAAATATATTTAAGAATTGTGCGTCTAATTATGTAAATATATTTAATGAATTAATACTGTGCTGTGGGTGCGGCAATATACTGTATATACAGTACAGTGGAGAGAGAGAGAGAGAGAGAGAGAGAAAGAGAGAGAGAGAGAGAGAGAGAGAGGTTACCTGTAGGAAAGTAAAAAAAAAAAAAAAAAAAAAAGTCCCAAATAAAAATATGAAATGCCAATGATCAAGCTGAAGCATAACTGATAAAAATAAAAATTGCCTATAATGAAAATTAAAAATGGTTATAATAATAATAATAATAATAATAATAATAATGATAATAATAATAATAAAATCCTGGTGAAAAGAGAAACTGTCGAATAAAAACTAAACACCCCTGAGAAAAGAACATTACTCGTTAACCCTTTGACTTGTAGGATTTTTCAGGTGAACAAAATTGCCCAGTATTAGCCTAAGAAAAACGTCATAATTGTGCCAGTGAAAGGGGAAAAATGTGAAGATTGCTTTTGACCCTGTTGATTGCAAGGCTTTATCTCGGTGGACGAAAATTGTCTTTAATTTGCCTGGATAATTGGACAGGGCGTCATGGACGTGATTTGTTTGTGGCCACCCTTTACGGAATTGAGGCGTCTGGCAGTAGATAGATCGATAGGCATCGTTATGTTCATACACTCGAGAGTTTGACGAAACTTACTCCACCAGTGAGGTATAATTGAAAGAAAAAATATTTGTGAAAAATGGAAAGATCTCTAATGAAAAGAAATTATCATAAACTATTGAAAACAGGATACCCAATGACATAAAAATTACCTCAGATAGAAATAAAGCTTAATGAAAAGAATAATACCTGTTACTGGAAAATATATATATATATATATATAGTGTCTTGAAAAATAAACAGGAAGAGTAAAATGCCTCAAGTGGAAAATATATATAAAAAATACACACTCAGGGGGCTTCACGGGGTTCATTTACACTGTCCTGGTGAATGACGCAACGTATGACGAGATTTACTGCATTTTTGACCTAGAATTGCTTTTGTGAATATAAATTCCCCCAAAGTGTACTATATCGAAAAAAAAATATATATATATATACCTGAAGTGAAGAGAAAAAAATGACAAACAAGAATAGGTAAATCGTGGAAAATAACTCAGAGAAAGGAGTATATCTGGGAAACTTGAATTCCTCTAATGATATATAATTATTAAGACATAGGCATTACTGGGTCCTTTCCTCAATATTTTTAGAGTTGACTACATGAAACTTCTCTATATTTGACGAAGAACTGCGTCTAAGAAAAATAAAATTGCTTCAAAAAATTTTCGATAGAGAATACCTGTATTGAAAATGTGAACAGTAAGAAAAAAAATATGAAAAGAAAAATACCACAGAGGAAAAATATCCTGATAAATATGAACTAGCAACTTCGTGAAAAATAATTAATAGGAAAATGCCTCTGACACACACACACACACACACACACACACACACACACACACACACACACACACACACACACACACACACACACACACACACACACACACACACACACACACACACACACACACACACACACACACACACACACACACACACACACACAAAGAAACACGTAAGGGTCTGCACATTTGATTTAATATGGTAGCCTACATGAAACGTCCTCCGGTTTAATGAGAAATTGAAGAGAAAATACATCCTCAGTAAATATACCTGAAAATATAAGGCGGGTGAAAAAATTATTTGCCTTTGATAGAATGAAATTTTTAACGAGAGGAACTAACATGATAAAAGAAAATTCCTCTAATTAAAAAAAAATATATATGTGCCTCAGATAGAATAAAAACACAGTGATGGAAAAATCAGATCACCTGAAAAATGAAAAAAAGACGTACCTCTGAAAATATTGATACCTGTGATGAAAGCCTAATTGTCTCACATGAAAATATTAATACTTGTTAAAATTATAAATAGCCCACCTGTGATGCTAATATAAATACTTCATGAACATATTAATAACTCTGATAAAAACATACATTGAAATTATATATACCTATGATGAAATTATAACTTACTCTAATAAAAGAAAAGTATCCTTAATGAAAGAAAGTGTCTCCCTTGAAAATATTGCCAAAAAATAATATAAAGATAAAAAACCCTACTGAAAATATGTAAGTTCTGGTGAAACGAGAAACTTTGGTGATTTGGCCGTCTGGAAAGAGAGAGAGAGAGAGAGGACAGTGTGGGGTGGGTTGGAGGAGAAGCGAACGAGGTGCAGTGATAAGGCGTGAGAGTATGTAGTGGAGGGTTGTGTCGTGGGGTGAGGTCGTTACTTAGTAGGGACATAAGCACATGGAGCTCGTTTTGTCGAGGTCGCCCACACAGGATGCGGCGCTTGGCGATAGATATAGAGCCCGGTAGATAGATAGAGAGATAGATATAGATAGACACACATGTATACAGTAGATAAACAAAGAATAAATGGTAGAATTGTAACTCAGATCAGGACAGGGCAGTGATAAAAAAAAAATTATGTATGCTGTTTATTTATCCACAGTCTATTTATATATTTATTCAACTATTTATCTATTTATTTATATTATTTTAAACGTTCCATCGAAAAAGGGACATCAGAGTAATTGCATGTATCCTTTGAAGTTCTGTTGTTATTGAGACTGTGTAGCTGACCTAGTTTCTCAAGTAAACTGCCTTGTATTTCTCTCTCTCTCTCTCTCTCTCTCTCTCTCTCTCTCTCTCTCTCTCTCTCTCACACACACACACACACACACACACACACACACACACACACACACACACACACACACACACACACACACACACACACACACACACACACACACACACACACACACACACACTCTGTCATCTTACGCCTTCCCCCTCCACTCCTATCCCCCCCACACACACCCTGAAGGGGACGGTGAAGGACTGCCTTGAATGAGAACCACACACACACACACACACACACACACACACACACACACACACACACACACACACACACTCTCTCTCTCTCTCTCTCTCTCTCTCTCTCATCTTACGCCCTCCCCCTCCACTCCTCTCCCCCACACACACACCCTGAAGGGGACGGTGAAGGACTGCCTTGAATGAGAACCACCACACACACACACACACACACACACACACACACACACACACACACACACACACACACACACACACACACACACACACACACACGAGCCAAGACGTGACTTTGGCCAGGTGTAGGGATGTGAGGGCGCCCTGTCCTACACTTGCCCGACCTTGTGGTAGGGGTGGTTGCAGTGGTAGTGGAAATGGGAGCAGGAGAGGTAGTGGTAGTGGTAATGGTGGTGGTAATGGGAGTGGTAGTGATAGTGGTAGGTGTTGTTAATGTTGTAGAGTTGGTGGTAGTGGTAGTGGTGTTAGTTGTAGTGGTAGTGTAGCTAATGTTGCGGTAGTGCTAGTGGTAGTGATGGTGGTTGTGGTAGTCGTATGTAAAGGTGAGGGTGAAATGTAGTGAAGTTGGGTGAGGTGATGTGAGGTAAGATAACAGTGAGATGAGGTGAAATGAAGCGAAGTAAGATGAGATGAGAGTGAATCATAAAGGTGAAGTCAGGTGAGTGAGGCATACAGGTGAAGTGAGGTGAGATGAGATGTTGCGTTGTGGTGAAAGTTGAGGGCGCTCTGTCCTGCACTTCACTCTTGTATACCCTCATCTCCAAGCTTCTGTTTGGCTTTAATCAGGTGCGCCGTGGATCCTTTCATCTTTGTTTTTCCTCTCGTTTCTTGTTTCGCCTCTTTCTTTCTTCCCTTTCTTTCTTTCCCTCTCTTCCTTTTCACATCTTTCATCTCTTCTCGGTTCTTGTTATTCTTTATACCTGCTTCGCCAGACGCTAGGTAAATGAGACAAGCTCGAGTTTATCTTGTTCTTGTTGGAGAAAACTCTGAAATAAAACTTCCCCATGAAATGAAACACCGTTAACCTTACAGCAGCCATTTTCACAGGGTGTACTCACATGGCCCCCTCCTCATCCCACCACCACAATTCCATCTCATCCCACTAACTACTTGATTCTAGGAGGATATTTTTAAAAGCCTTTACTGCACACAAGGCCACTCATCTTCCAGCATTCATTTTCACACTTCCCTGCCCCAGCCTCACCGCTGACGAAATCTTCAGCCCATCCCACCCATTCCTTTGCTTACCACGCCCCACCCATCATGGTATCATGGCGCGACGCAGATCACGCTGTCGACGAACGGGCTTATTCTTACTTGGCTCTGCTTACTTTCCTCTTCACTTTTCTTCCTTGCCCATGCATTGTTTTAATTTTTTACCTTTATATTGTGTCTCATTTTCTTGTATTTTCAGTATCCTTATTTTCCATCCTGTTATTTTCTATTTTGTTTCTCCTTTCACTCCATTTTCCTCTGTTCTTCCCTTTCCTTGCCCATATTGTCTCGGTTTTTCATCTCTTCTCAGACCCTTCATCTATCACTTTTCTTGATACTCTTTTTTCCCTTCCTTCTCGGTTTTCTTCTTTGCTCTTTTCTTTCTTCCTGGATTACCTTTCCTTCTCGTCCCTCCCTTGTCCTCTTTCCACTACATCTCTTATTTCCTGTGTCCTCATTCATCTCCTTCCTTCTCTCTCCTTTCCTGTCAGTAATTCCCTCTCCTCTCGTCTTGCCTCGTCTCGTCTCGTCACACCCCTTACCTCTCTTCCCCTCATACCCCTTTTCGTGTTTGTCTTCCCCTTTCATTTCTCTCCTTTCTTATTTTTTCTCCTCTCTTTTCCTTTCACCTCTTTCCCTCTCACACTCTTCTTTCTTCCCCTGACACTCTTTCTCCTCCACTCTCACCCTTCTCTCTTTTTTTTTTTTAACCTTCTTCCCTGTCTCATCTCTCTCATTTCTTTCTGTCTCTTCTCTCCTTTCAGCCCCTGTCCTTCACCTCTTCTCTCTCCCTCTTATTTCTCTCTCTCTCTCTCTCTCTCTCTCAACAGCACTTCAGCCTTCCACTTCATCTCATCTTCAAGGTTGTTTAGCTTTAATTAAGTGTAGTGTGGTAACTCTCTCTCTCAACACACACACACACACACACACACACACATCCAGAAGAGGAAAAGGGGAACACACAAACATGAATAACTCTCCTCAAAGTGCCTGACAAAAAAAAGTCACACCATAATTAGCACATCATTAGTGTCTCCTAATTACCTTCATCCACATGCTAATTATATAAAGCTAATTGAATACAGTAGTGTAAGCAGATCCTTATGTTAACTCTCTCAGGCTTCAGTATACTCCCTCTCAGCTGAATAAAATCGTCTGGCGTTAACTTGAATGGAGCACTGGAGTTGTCCCCACCGTGTGAGAGTTAATATTTGCATTTTAACACCCTCATTCTCCTATAAGTCTCCATCAGATGTGTACGATTAAATACTGGAGTTGCTCTGTCCGTGGGTTTGTTAATGACGATAAAATTAACGTGGATATAATTGCACTGAAATTAATTATGAACTCAGGCTTCATTGTAGTGTGTGATATTATTTCTTTTTTTCTTTTTTTTTCTTTTTTTGTATGTATGAATTTTGCCGCGTAATAGATATCACTTTTGGGTAATAGAAACAGGTTACTGATGAGTTACTACGAATGTGTAAATGTCGATAATTTACATACATGCAATAATTCACGCTTCATACATTTTAACATGATATCCAAAAATTTGGTCTGGACTTTTTTCTTTTTTTTTAGAGGTGTAAAGAAATAGAGAACAGTGACTTACAGTAGACCATAAGTTTTTTTTTCTTTTTTGGGGGGTAACCCTGTGAACCCAAGGACCGAATTTCACTTCATTATATCCAGATTATTTTATTCAACATAGGAGAGACTTTTCGAACTGAGGGGGGGGTGGGTTAGAGACGACCTTCACTGACCTCTACATTATCAGAGGGTTTTCGTAAGTCAGGTGAGAGTCTGTACCTGTAGCAAGCGTCAAGGAAATAAAGGACGTCCCCGTAATAAAGTAATTCAGCAAGAAAGTAAAGCAGATATATAAAATCATACTTATAATTTGCTAGTGTCTTTTCTTCAGTGCAGTTAATATCGTAATGGCTCCCCCTCCTCATCCCACACTATGAGAATGATACTTTAATTCATTCTTGTTACTCCCAGACGAAGCTTAGGGGAGACCACTCGTAATGAAGGGGTCAAACAGTAACCTAAAGCATTTACAGTATCAAGACCACTGTAAGATCGGAGGGCATTTTATTTATTTATTTTTAATTTATTTATTTATTTATAGTACTACTAGACAGTTATATTCAGCCTGGGAGTGACTTAAATTAGCAGGGTTATCAGTAAGGCTTTCGTATACTAAGGTAAATAAAAGCGAGTAATAAGGGCAAGAATAAAGTAGAGAAGGGCGTCACCACACTGCAGAGGTTAATGCGACTAATCACCTAATGACCCCCTGTGATTTATTTAGCGTCCATTACGGGTATTGACCAGCCACCTGCCCTGGCCTGATTAATGGCGCACCTGGCCCAGTTACCTTTGTGTTCACCTCAACATTAATTTCATTGCCTTTTTTACATCACGAGACCTTATCCTTGTCATTGGTTGTTTTGCATACTGTTAATTGTCCCTCTGGTGTATGTTAATTATGTCTTTATAATAGTGACATCGATTGCTTCAACATCATGCAAGAGAATTTGAACGTGAATACGGATCATGGTCATTTTCACTTCCCTCCTTCCTGTGGTATTGAGGGGAAGTAGCCTTACCCCTTCAGTACAATGACATATTTTACAAGCGTCCAAAATGCCAGGTAAATGAGAAGGACACGTCTTTACTGTGTTGCTGTTGTCGTTTTTGCTCTTCAGATTTTTTTTTTTTTTAGATAGTTTTGAAATAAAGCATCGCCATGTCAGAACCAGTCAACATACACAGCCCTTCTTCACAAGCCTTCATAGCGCCATCCCACCCAGTTACCCACCACTATCCCGCCCACCCCCTTCCACTCCTCTCCTGCCACCCACCCATTTCTCTCCTCACCCACCTTAAGTAGACCATCGCGACGTCCAGACCACCCTGCCTATATAGTGCCCATCTTCACAGGGTGTCTTACTCCAGTTCCACTCCACCACCACCTATGCCTGCCTAATCATTCCTCTCCACTACATATGCGTGTCTGATTCACTCCCCTACACCCACCTCATCCTTTTATTTCCTCAGCACCGAACGTTCAAGAAGAATCTGTTCCCGCTACCAACCCAACGCCTCATACACCTGTCTTCACTGGGTGTACTTATCCCATCGTTTTTCACCATTCATTTGCATCTTGGCCCATCCTCTTCAACTTATCCCCTCCTTTTCTGACTACCACTCTATCCATTTCTTTTGTATCTACACTCCACCACCCATTTTTTTCTCTCTTACCTTTGACTTGCACCTTGATGGGTTGCTTACACCAAACTCTTCTCCTCCGTACCCCACCATTCACCACCATCCTAGCCACATTTTGCTAACTCTCTCCACCCACCCCACCCATTTCTACTCCTCACCGTCCCAGCCTCATTCTGTCCATTCCTCTCCACGCACCCCACTCATTTCCACTCACCACCATCCCAGCCCCATCCTGTCCACTCCTCTACACCCACCCCACCCATTTCGACTCATCATCCCAACCCCTAACCCCATCATGTCCACTCTTCTTCATTCACCCCACCCATTTCTATTCACCACCCTCCCAGACCCATCCTACCCACTCCTCTCCACCCATCCCACCCATTTCCACACTCATGTGCTGAATATCATAATTACTGCCTCGATTGCTAGCCGACCAACAAGGGCCTAAATTGACCTAATTGACATGAATAGGCTAATTGGACCTGACTAACCGCGAACAAGCCGAAATGACCTGAGAGAGCCTAATTGAGCCTAAATGAACCTTATTGAACCCCTATTTATCAGAAAGAAGGAACGTTGTGCATGGGCCACTCTGTATTAAGGTCGTCTGTGAGTTTGTGTTGCTAATGATAAAAGTGGTGAATATTTTTGTTATTTTTTTTTATTCCTGTAACTACTTTAATCAGTATAGTGTAGGCGTTTTATTATCTTTTATCGTTCTGTTATTGACGTTATTAGTAGCATCGTCAGTAATATAGTTCATTATTTGCAGATACCAGTGGTCCCTCTGACTCTACCTCCAGCGCCCAGCCAAAGTAAGTACAATGGTTTTTTCACCTTAAGTTGGCCAGATTTTTCGTCCTGTTGCAACTTATTTCATGTAGCTCAGCCGCAAGGGGGAAAAATTAATACTAAGGTTTTACATCCTTTCCATAGCACTTTTTCGTGTGTTAATCTGTTGTTAAAAGTCAGCATTCGGGTGTGTGGGGCAGCAGCTTTAGGCCAAGGTAGATGTTTTTGTTATTGTTGTAGTTGTTATTGCTGTTGTTAATATTGTTGTTGTTATTGCTGTTGTTGTCGTTGTTAAGTATGAGGTGAATATATATCGTGAGCATGTTGTTTCGAGGCCCCATGATTTTTTTTTTTTTTTTCCGACAGTAAAACTTTCAGTCTCCCATACTTACGTGCCCATCTTCCCCCTATCCCAGTAAAATTCCCTTTATACTACCTGCCTTATAATCTCCTCATATCTCCCTTTATACCATTGGTTCTTAAACTTTATCGTGCAGCGGACCCCTTTTCTTAAAACTAATCATGTGGCGGACCCTTATTGTGAGTAGATTTCCCTCCTACCCTACCTTTTGAGTTTAAAGGTGTTTGTAGGCTATAGTATTTTAAAATTGTTACTGAATTATTTATTAATGGCTTAACTTGAACATAACTGTTCAAATTTTACTTCATATAACTGTCATAACATTATTCATTTTACATATGCTTTATCTTATACTCAAATTAATCTGCGGACCCCTTGGAACGTTCCACGGACCCCTGGGGGTCCACCGACCACACTTGAAGAAACACTGCCTTATACTCATCCCTCAGGCTTATTCCTCATTCTCCCCTTATACTCGTCCCTCATACTCATTCCTCATATTCTTCCCTTATACTCTTCCCTCATATTACCCATTATACTCAGCTCTCATACTCTCCCTTATAAACTTTCCCACCACCTCCTGTACATTAATACCCCAGTTTACCCCCTCCATATACTCCCTTATACTCAGCTCCCTTATACTGACCCTCTGGGAGTAGGTTTACACACGTCCCACTCTTGACCCAGATACTTATACTCTTACCACAGTGTTTAGGTTTCGTGCTACCCCCCCCCCTTACGTCTGGCTCGTGTGTTTAGTTATGATGCTATGTTTATCCCTTATACTCGCCTTATTCTAATCCCTTATATTCTTATGCCTTGTATACTTATCGCTTATACTCTCTCATATATTAATCTGCCTATGCTTATCCCTTATACTATCAAATCATCATCTCGTGGTCAATTCTTCATCCGTTTTAATGGTTGCTCATTCCTTATACTGTCTCATATACTCATCCCTTATACTGTCTCAACTCGTCCCTTATAATGTATCTTACACTCATCCCTTATACTGCCTCATACTCATCCCTAATACTGTTTCTATGTGCATTCCTTATACTGTCCCTTATACTCACCCCTTATACTACCTTATATACTCATCCCTTATACTGTCCCTTATACCCTTCCCATATACTGTCTTATATACTCATCCCTTATACTGCCTTATACACTCATTCCTTATACTCACCATTTGTAATGTCTCATATACTCATACCTTATACTGTCCCCCTATACTCATCCCTCATACTGCCTCATACTCATCTCTTATACTGTCCTTCATATTCACTCAGGATACCGTCAGCCGTATATTCACCTCAGTTTTGAAAAGTCTAAGATAAATATAAATATCTTGAAATGGCAAAAATATATAAATAAATAAATAAATAAATCAAATATAAAACCCGGGACATATCGAAAGGGTCCATCCTAGTGAAAATAAAGACACGCATACTGTAAAAAAAAATCCTAATAACACAAGACCCACTGCTTGATAGAGTGGAAGATATTATCCTTTTCTTGGTAGGGACAGTTGTAGTATTTTTACCCGAGGTGCCTCTAGACGATTTTATTCAGCTGAGGGTGAGTCATGGGAGCCTCATAATATTTCTCTTAATAATCCTAGTAAAGACTCAAGTAAGGCTGGGTCATTTCAGCCTTAATTAGATAAAAAGAAACTTAGAAATTCTCCAAGTTAAAACACTATGATTTCTTTAACCAAAGAACTTCATTTGTATTTCATTCAGAGTTTATTCTTATCTTCACACCATTTTTTTCAGTTCAGGAGGGATTTTTTGCGCCTGGGGGGGTTTAATATAGCCTTCAAGGTCCTTTCATTACTAGAGATTCTTCTAATGTTGCAAAAATCGTCTGGTGGTGGGATGATTGATGTGAGAAATACGTGGATTGCAGAGATTAATCCTAGTACATTTAACTGAAGCATTTATCACAAACCCTTTTGACTGAGCACCTAAATCATGGTAAATATAAAAGGAAGACCTGTACACACACACACACACACACACACACACACACACACACACACACACACACACACACACACACACACAGATAGACAACTGAACACCCTCTCAAATACTTCCAAATCTGAACCTCTTACATGCTTCCACATTTGAACCTAATATACATCCACATTTGAACCTCATATGCATCCACATTTGAACCTTATATACATCCACATTTGAACCTCATATACATCCACATTTGAACCTCATATACATCCACATTTGAACCTCATATGCATCCACATTTGAACCTAATACCTCCGAATGTGAACCTCTTATATACTTTTAAATATGAAGACATCAGTTCGAAAAACAGAAAATACGGAAGGCCGGAATACTCTCTGGGGTAAATGAAAGAACTTAATCATTTCAGTAAGATGTCTTTTTTTTTTTTTTACCTTTAATCTTGCTACCATAAGATTTTTTTTTTCAGAGTAAGAGAGCCCCCAGGGGTGAGGGGTTAATGAAGGCTGTATGTAATCCCTCCAGTTAGAAAAATATAGACTGAAAAAAAATCGTCTAATGATAGCAAGACTAGGATGAAAAAACGTCCAAATCTTAATATAAAAAACATAATAATTATCACACGTACTTCCTGATTACAACATTAGATAGAATAATAAATAAGGGAAAACAAATCATTTCTTAAAACAGGTAAAGACTATCCCTTTAAAAACAAAAGCCTCTTAAACTTTATATAGCCACCTCGTGCCTCTCACAGACTCCCAAATTAGACCACTTCGTTCCTGATAATAGATAAAGTCAGACAAATAGCCGGGTTTCGATACAAGGGCCCTCCAAGTTACGGCCCCTTAGCTTCCAATTTGCCCAGCCACCCGACCGTAGCGCCGACATATGGGTGCCATCCCTCACGCCGAAGGGCCATGGGGCGGGGCCAGGCGGGACGGGGCCAGTAAGTCATGGATAGTTTTTTTTTTCTTCTTCTTTTTCTTCGCTGGCCTGATTGCAGATTCTTTTTTTCGCTGCAGAACTGCCTTTTTTTTTTTTTTTTTTTTTTTTTTTTTTTTTTGCCGAACTTCAGCTCTCATTTTTTTTTTTTTGGGGGGAGGGACTTAAATAATTGCCTGATGTTTTATTGTATGTATGGATGTGTTTGTATGTATTATGTGTGTATTCATGTATGTAGTAACCGGCCCGTCTGCACACACTTGTCATGGGCGAGCAGATCTGCCATGCACATCCAATACATGTTTTATGAGTCCTGAAGGGCAACCAACTTCCTGTCAGTGAATAAATAACGCGCCCCCACCCAGTGTTTCGTGCATGGGAGAAGTGCAAGGGGAAATTTGTGGTATTGGTAGGAAATTTGTGTTCTTGGTGGGAAGTTTGTGTTCTTGGTGGGAAGTTTGTGTTATTGGTAGGAATTTTGTGTTACTAGGAAATTTGTGGTATTGGTAGGAAATTTGTGGTATTGGTAGGATATTTGTGGTATTGGTAGGAAATTTATGTTATTGGTTGGATATTTGTGTTATTGGTAGGAAATTTGTGTTATTGGTTGGATATTTGTGTTACTGGTGTGTCTGCGCTTGTAAGTGAGAGTCTGTTATTATTATCTAGGAAACTTCAGCAGGGAACAGACATATGTGAACCCATGAAAGGACACACTACCTCACCACCTTTGTGTCCACCCTCGAATGGGACTGAATCCAGGTCAAGAATAATAGGGATGATAGGCAGACACACACACACACACACCGCTGACCCAACTGCAGGAGGGTCCAATTGAAAGTAATGGGAGTACATCACGTCTCTCAGCTTTTTAGGCACTCTCATGCTAGGATTGCAGTGGCCCTATTTCTGTACAGCTGTTAGGATTGTACTAATAGCAAAATTACCATGATCCACCATGACCTGTTAATTTTGAAGCATAAATTACTTGAGAATTATTCGGATAACTCATGTACCCCCCGTCTCATGCTCTCGGGTCAAAGTGAATTGGTTTTGTTTGAGTGCAGAACTTCCATGAGCATTATATTTGGAGCATAATTGACTGAGAATAATAGTAGTAATTCCTATCTCTTATTTTAATCACTCTCCAAATATTGTTAACTAAAAAAATATTGTTAATTTAAATCCTTCAGAATTATCGTGTTTATTTTGGAGCATAATTGACCTATAGTAATAAAGTAACTCACGAATATCTTATTAATGCAATCTGAGTTTAGGATTGTAGTGATTATTTTATTTGAGAATTGCAGTTATTATATTGTATTAGAGGAGAGAATGTGAGATGAAGGGCGAGTATGAATGCAGAGAATAGATAAAAAGTATGAGGGTGCAGTGTAAATGAGGGTTATAATGGGAAGGTATGAGGCATGAGTTTAAGGGAGACTACGAGAGTTTACTATTGAGGAATGTATGAGGGTTGAGTATCAGGAGAGTATGAAGGTTGAATGTAAGGAGAGTTTGAGGGTGATTATAAGGGAGAGTAAGGGGGACTGAGTATAAGGAGGGCATAATATTGAGGAGAGTATGAAGGTTTTAGTATAAAAGTATGAGATCTGGTGTAAGGGAGAGTATTAGGGGGATTATGAAAGCTGAGTATAAGGAAGTACAAGGTTTAAATATAAGACAAATGTATCAGAGAAATATAAAGGATGAATATAAGGGAGAGTATGAGGGTAGGGTATGAGGGTGTTGGGTGTGAGGGGAGGGAAGTAGGTCGTGTTGATATAGAGAATAACAACGTCATCTGTGTGTACACGAGAGAGAGAGAGAGAGAGAGAGAGAGAGAGAGAGAGAGAGAGAGAGAGAGAGAGAGAGAGAGAGAGAGAGATAAGGCGACAAATCTTGAAATATAAGTTGACTGACAGAGAGAGATAGGGTCAGTTCAGCAGTCATTTAAATAAAGTAAATATAAGTGATTTTTTTTTTTTTACATATCACATTTATTTTGGATATATATGGTATAGTTCATTTACTTTAACTTCACCCAAAGTTTCATTCATTTGCATCTTGTTTGACGTAGCTCAGTGGCAGAAAAAAGGCAGAGTTGTGGATCTACCTCCTTTCTGTAGCACTTCTTCGTGACTAGCATCATATTCTAGTGTTAAGCTATTTAACTCAGCATTCATGTTGGAGGAATGACAATTATAGGCCAACGTAAAGTGAACAGAGTATAGTACTGTTGCTGTAATATCGGCAGTGTCATTAACAGTCAGACTCTTAACATCAGACACAAAAATAGATAGATAGATAGATGGATGGATGGAGGATGAGTGGATGGATAAATAGATAAGTAGGTAGGGAGAGAGATTGAGATAAATAGACACAAACAAGTGTTTTATCATTTATCGTGTTTGAATAAGTAGACACTTGCTTGCCTACGTGCCTGTGTGTGTGTGTGTGTGTGTGTGTGTGTGTGTGTGTGTGTGTGTGTGTGTGTGTGTGTAAACATGTCATTCTGCGAAAAATATGAAACTGTCAACCTGTCATCATGTGTATAGACAGGCGCGTGTGCACCTGCCGTGATTCATGTATGTACACGCAGTCGTATTTTAATCTCGTGCACATGTGTAGACCAGTATGTGTTGAACACCTGCACATACCTCTGACCACCCCTTAAATGGTAGAGTCATTGGAGGCTGAGGAGGAGAGTAGGACAGGTACAAAGACGTTGAAATATAAAATAGCCAATGTAGACGGTGGTATGATGTAGGGTTGGTTATTTGTTGTGGAAAGGCTTTAACTTCTGAGCGTGAACCCTACAAACTCAGTGGCAGTCGGTGGAGATGGAAATTATGTCAAGAGTACCCCTCAAACGCAAGGCTAATACCAGACCGACCGACCCACCGAATCGCCCATCATATTATCACGATCCACTAACCCCTTCTCACTCCCTACCACCTGAACATTTCCTTTCACTCTTCCCTCTCATTTCTCTCTCTGTCTGAGCTCTCTCCTTGACATCCTGACTCTTTTTTTCTCCTACACTCTCTCTTTCGTCATCTTCCCTCTCCCCCACCCCCTTTTCTCTTTCCCTCTCAGTCCTCTTCCTTTTCTTCCTGCCCTTTCCCTACTCGCCTTATCATGCACCACTTCGTTATTCCACTCTCCCTCCATCTCTCTTTTATCCATCCCTTTCAGTGCTACCTTCTCTCCCATTTCCTGTCTCACCACTATTTCCCTTTCTTAGACTTCTCTTCCCATTTTCCCCTGCCTTTCCTCTGCTTCCTCTCCATTCTTTACTTCATCCTTTCCTCCTTCCCCTTGCCTCATCTTTCCCACTTCCTTTCCTTTTCACTTCATCCTTCCCTGTTTACCTTTCCTACTTATCATCCAGAACTTCCTTTATTGAACCTTTGTTATTATACATACTTTGCCACTAAGAATGAAGTTTATTTTACTCCTTGTTTCAGTCCAGTCCCCCTCCCCCCTTCTCTCTCTCTCTCTCTCTAAAAAAAGATATTGATGGCCATACTACTGTTTTTCCTGCAAATTCCACTTTCATCACACCTCTGAGTCTCTAAGCACACAGTACATTCCGACGATGCCCTGTAGCAGTTAGTTTCACCCACGTACTTTCTGCCTCTTAATATTAGTGTCATTTGTAAACTTCTAAATCTTATTAAAGCATTTCTGTCCCATCCTTATTGGTTACACTGGAATAAGTACTTGAATAACCTTTGTCTTTTATTTTATTTTTTTGATGGTTAGGACTGGTATACTTTCATTTATACTTAAAAAAAATCTTTAGTAATGTCAAGTATATGTTTAAAGTTGAAAAATTCTGTGTCATGATTCTAATTCTCATCTTTTTCTCTTTTTTTTTTTTAATTTCCCTTTTCTTCCCTTTTTTTTTTGCCCCCGTAGTTTCATCCCTTTGCGGGATTAGGGCGTCGGGCTATAGATAGATAGATAGATAGATAGTTTCATCTGTACTAAAAAATAATCCTTGGTAATATCAGGGAGATGTATAGTGCTGAAAAATTCCACATCAGCGTTCTTCATTTTTATTTTTATTCTCAGCCACAGCCATAAATACGTCACCTGGCCATTTAACGTCATCCCGACCTACGGCACCACATTTCACATTTGTCACTTTGGTTGGCGTCAGTGTAATCTTTTTACCTTAACTTGGCCAACACTTTCGTTCTTCTGCAGGTTATTTCACGTAGCTCAGTGGCAGAAAAAGATAACACTACAATTCTGCACCTTTTCCATAACACTTTTTCGTGACTGGCATTATAAGCTCCAATTACAGCTTGCCTATAAATATGGAGAGAGAGAGAGAGAGAGAGAGAGAGAGAGAGAGAGAGAGAGAGAGAGAGAGAGAGAGAGAGAGAGCCCTTTGCTTCATACAGGATTTTCCGTAAATAGCACTGCACTAGAAACTCACCTGGCGATATTTTGTGTGTTGCGGGGACGGCTCAGACTGCTGGTGTGGGCTTGATTATGACAGCGGGAGTAGGAAATGAAAAAGTGATGCAGATTTGACATAGTTAACATTGAGCCGTCCCCACAATCCACGAAAAATTACCTGGTCAGTGGAAGAGGAACAATACAAAAAGTGCGAAGTGTAGAATGCTTGTATGTATGTAAATTCTGAGGATTCTGGTGGCTGGATTGATGTATGGATGATTGTGAGGCCCATTTCACCACTCATGCTGATAGCTTTCCCACTTCTATACTTTCTGTTTCATTTTCCATGGATCCTACGTCGCCCAGTGATGATGATGATGATGATGATGACGGGGTTAAAAGCCTGGGGAGAGTCTTATTCTTGTTACTTTAATCCATCGCTATTGATTCGGGGTTTGACTCGTGTTATATTTAATCTTTCCGGTATATGCAGGATTTTGTATTTCCATTTTTCAATATTCACGGCAGTTTTTATCCAGTGGCAGTGAGCGATTAAAATGGGAGAGACCAGAGTGATTTTTTTTTTTTTTTTTTTTTTTTTTTTAAGTCGGGGATTATCTTATTGTGCCTCACCCATCTATCCCTGCCTCACCCCTCCATCTCCTGCTTCACTCCCCACCCCCTCCTGCCTCACTCCTCCATCCCTGTCTCACACCTGCATCCCCTGCCTCACCCCTTCATCCCCTGCCTCACCCCTCCACCCCCTCCAGACTCTTCCACCCACTGCCTCACCCTTCTACCCCCTCCTCCCCCGTCCACCCCCTCTTCACCCCTCCTCCCCCAGCCTCACTCTGCTTCACCTTCACTTTCTCCTGCCTCACCTGACGCTGTTTTACCCTTGCATTCCTCACTCCTTCCACCTCTTTTTAATTTTTTTTCTAACCTTACCGACCTCACCCTCCCCTACCTCACACTCCCCTGCCTCACCCCACCCTACCTCACTCTCCTCTGTCTTTCAGGGCAGGCCTAACCTGCCTCGCCCACCCTTGCCTCATCACTCCCCTACCTCACCTTCCCCTGCCTCACCTTCCCCTGCCTCACCTTCCCCTGCCTCACTCACCCTTGCCTCATCACTCCCATGCCTTCACCTTCCCCTACCTCACCTTCCCCTTCCTCACCTTCCCCTGCCTCACTCACCCTTGCCTCATCACTCCCATGCCTTCACCTTCCCCTGCCTCACCCTCCCCTGCCTCACCTTCCCCTGTCCCACCCTTCCCTGCCTCAGCCATCTGACTCATAGGCAAATATTTACATACACGTACAGGTACATTTCCATATACTGAAAGATGTTGATATATACTGCACACACACACACACACACACACACACACACACACACACACACACACGTTCTGTTTGCAGGGATACGAAAATTCTCTAAATATCCATATAAACATTGATAAATAGATAGAGGAGTAGATAAATGAGCAATGCATAGTGTGTTGCCTGATATACCAAGGCTTAGAGATTGATAGCTCCGTTAAAAGATAAACCGTATAATTTTCTCTCAAAAAAAAAAAAAAAAAAAAATGGTAACTACCAGGAGAAAAGTGAAGGACTCCATACCTTTTAAAAATAATCGAAAAAAAAAGAAAAAAATGTCACCCTCCATTTCCCAAACATATAAATCTTAATAGAAATATATATATATATATATATATATATATATATATATATATATATATATATATATATATATATATATATATATATATATATATATATATATACACTGTATATATATATATATATATATATATATTTTTTTTTTTTTTTTTTTTTGAAGATCCAAGTCCAGTCGAAGCTGATTTACCTTCACAATTAACACAGTATCACAAAAAAGCCACATTTCTTTCATTTGAATAGCTTACGGCGTTGTGAAATCGTGATACATTAGGTAGGTTAGTTTCTTAGGTTAGATTGGGTTAGGTTAGGTTAGGTTAAGTTAGATTTATGTAGGTTAGGTCAGGTTAGGTTAAGGACAGGTAAGTTTTGTTTTGTTTGGGTAGGGAAAGGTAGAGGCAGGTAAGGGTGCTTGGATTAGATTAGTTTAGGTTAGATTACGTTAGGTTAGGTTAGGTTGAGTTGGGTTGTTAGATTGTTAGGTCTGGTCTGCTTCGGTTTGGGTAAGGTAGACAGGGTTAGGAAAAGCTATTGAGGTTAGGGTAAGTTTGGTTAGGTGAGGGTAGGTTAGGTTAGGGTAGGTTAATTAACATATGCCCTATCAGACTGGGAATACCTGTGTGTGATGATGAAATAGGATGTTATGTCATGTTAGGATAGGATAGGTTCAGTTAGGGTTAAGTCCCGTAGGCTTAGCGCGACCATCCTGGGAAGCGAAATGGGTTACAGTTGGCTAATATTCTGCTCTGATAGGTGTGTGTGTGTGTGTGTGTGTGTGTGTGCCCGCAGACGGATTTAACGACATCTGTGCAGGTGTTCCGGCAATTCATCTATTGACGCTTTTCACTCTCAGAATTTCGCTTCCCTTTCAGCTCGACCTCGTTTTTCGTCCTTGGAGGGGGACACTTGGAGGGGGAGACTCAGGTAGGCGTATTGGAGGGGTGTGGACGGGTTATTAAATTATGAAATGGGTTATATCACTTGCCATTACTTCTGTGTGAGAGAGAAAAAGAAGGAACCTAAGCCTGAGAAATGCCTTAAATTTAACATGCATATTAAATTTAGACAGTGGGAATGACATGCTAAAAAAAAAAAAAGTTGACCGGTTGTTTTGCTATTAGTTTTCTTTGTGGAGAGAGAGAGAGAGAGAGAGGAACAGGAGTCATATTGGGTTCATGTGGAGATAATAGCAAACTACTAAAAGATTCTCCCAGAGTGGTCCATTAGTGTACATGAAAAATTGATAGACTAGTTAGCTTTGCCGTAAGAGTTGGACTCGCTTCCCCAGAGTTGTTTCCCACAAAACTTAAACCTACAGCTGTTCAAGTCTACCTGTTGCAGATATTTTATGAACAGAGGGCACTAGTAATCTGGTGTATGGATTAGATTTTTTTTTTATTCATTTGTTATTCCTTCCTCTGTTCTGATATTTAAAAAAAAAACATAAAAGAAAAGGAGTAAAACATTTCTGTCCATTGCATTATTTGCACGAAATTGTAGACTAAAACAAGGAGAGGCGTGGGCGAAAATGGACGAAATTATTATTATTTTTAATGTTCCGTACTCCGGGTATAAACAACTCTCCATTCCCTGCGGTTCTGCGGGTGTTCCTCGTACCACTTACCTTCACATTCATCTCTTCGGCGGATTCATAAGCATCTCTTCGGCACCAGTACCCACTATCCTTATGGACTACATGCCGGAGCTCTCATTCGGGACTGTTTTGATGGTGAAGAGCAGAGGTGTTTTAATCCTATGTTCCTGGGTCATGTGGAACATCAATAAAGGTTGTTTATACGAAATTCAAATCACCAAATTGCACCCTACCCTTTCCCAGCTTCGAATCGAACTCGTGCCCTTTTAGACAGCAAGCCACTTCTCTAACCACTTGTATACAGAAATGGAGACTTAGAGAGCAGCATTTATGTCAAGGTATTCTCACTGGCCAGCAGATTGACACGTACTTTCTCTTATTCACACATTAGGAAAATTTGTCTGCCACGGTCCCTGCTGAATCTCTCTCTCTCTCTCTCTCTCTCTCTCTCTCAACGAAAGGAGTAGTAGTAATCCCTCAATATCCCTGAATGACGAGAACCAAACTCAGTCTCTTACCAACCCCCGTCCAACCCTTCTGCAGGATAACACATTGCAACCGCTCACCATCCTTTCACTGGACAAGCAACTCCAGCCCCATCACAATGCCCCTGCCAGCCCTTCTGCAGGAGAGGCGGCGGTAATCCCCTTCCAATAACGTGCCAGCGGATCAAAAGGGAAATCCAGTGCAGTCCGCTCTTGCTGGTGAATTGACAGGACAAAAGCCCTCTCATGGCAATACCGTCCCACCCCCAGTGTCTGTATCAGCGGAGTGGTGGCTGTGGGAACTGTGTAGCTACCTGGAACTAACAGCATAGTAGACAGTACCTCCCATGTGCAGCTGAAAGAGCCAACAGTAATGCAGACAATACTTTCCATGTGCAGCTAAATAGAGCTAACAGTATCGCGGACAAAACCTGCCCTTTGCAGCTAATTAGAGCTAACAGTAATGCGGAGAATACCTTCCACGTGCAGGTAAATAGATCTACTCGTAATACCAACGCAGACAATGCCTTCCATGTGCAGGTAAATTGAGCTAACAGCGATACAGACAATACCTAACCTGTGCAGCTAAATAGAGCTAACAGTAACATAGACAGTACCTTCCACGCGGGAACTCTCTAATTCATTCATCTTAGAGCTTTTTTTTTTTTTTTTCCTTTTGCTGACTGTGTCATGTATAACATTTGCAAAATAAGACGGTACTACAGATCTAAGTTGTTTCTGTTGTAGTTTTTGTGACCACCACTGTAATCTAGTGTTAATCTCTCGTTATAGCCCAACATTCAAGATTGAGAAGTTACTCATATAGACCAGGTTTAAGTGGACATAGCACAGGCAGCAAGACAGTCACCAGCAGCACATAGAGAGTACCGTCACGCTGCCTCTCAAGCCATCATAATTTATTACTCGCACTGAATTAGAGACACCACCAACAGGATCAGATGTTGGACTTTCACCAGAAGGAAAAGCCAATGGCACCCAGAGTTGAGGAGGAGGATATATATATATATATATATATATACAAACAGTTGTCATTCTGCTAGTGTAAATACTGGACACGTTCATATAAATAGATGTGTGTTTCTTTTCATTAATTGCAATTGTAAATTGATATTACTTCGACGCTCTTGATGAGGCAAAAAAACGATGAGATGATGATGATGATGAACATCATTCATTTATTTGTCAGAGCCCGGTTGTTATTTATGATGTTAATGATGCTGTTGCATTCCATGGTGCCAGGGTGGTGTGAGGCGTGGTTAAGGGTTAGTTAATTATTAATGCCAACGTGAATACTGGGGTTGCCAGGATCGTTACCTGCCTTACCACGTTGACTCCCACGTGTGATAAACCTGGGGCAGGGCCAGGTGTGTAGGGGACAGGTATATGTGGGTCAGATGGGTGGGATATGGTATAGCCTGTACCACCACCATCATCACCATCATCATAGTCATTATCATCATCATCACCTACGCCGCTACATCCGACAACTATTACCATCGTGGGCTGAGAGTGGTTGGTGGTAGTATATAGCATTCTTTAGTAACCTCTTTGCAACTGGAGCTATGTTTTAAGTTCAGTAAAATTGCCTGGTAATGGCTAGGTCAATCTGTAAAATAAATACGTCATCGAATTGAAGGGGTAACATAGAAGGACTTCTAAAATAGGTATTAATGAAAGCTGTATGAAGCATCTGTCTATCTATCTATCTATAGCCCGACGCCCTAATCCCGCAAAGGGTGGCCGCAGACAAAACGCCTCCAAGTCACTCTGTCACCCACCATTTGACTCCCCTCCCCCCAACTCACCCCCCCCTCCCTCATATACCTCTCAACTCCATCCCTCCACCTCATCCTCGGTCTACCCCTCCCTCTCCCTCCCTCCACCTCACCTACATACACCCTCTTAGTCAGTCTTTCATTCTCCATCCTCTCCACATGTCCAAACCACCTCAGTGTATTTCTCCTAATCTTTTCAACCACATCCACATCTACCCCACAACGTTCCTTCACTTCTTCATTCGTCAACCTGTCCCTCCACGTCACTCCACATGCTCCTCTCAAGTAACTCATTTCCACTGCTCTCACTCTTGACTTGTTCCCTTCTTGCAAGGTCCACGCCTCGCTTCCATACGTCAGGGTAGGGATCACAATACCATCATGCAGTGACTTCTTAACTTCCATACTCACCTCCCTATTTCTCATCACTGCTTTCAGTGTACCAACAACCTTCCTTCCCTGCTGTACCCTTTCATTTACTTCATCCCCCAAAGTTCCATCCTTACTCATCACACTACCCAAGTACTTGAATGCACTCACATTCTCCATATCCTCACCATCCAACCTCACTGCACACTCAGTGACTTCATTCCTCTCAAACACCATAACTTTACTTTTGTTTACATTAACTTTCAGCTTCCTCCTCCTACACACTGTCCCAAATTCATTCACCAAACCTTGCAACTCCCATTCATCTTCACTCAACAATACTGTATCATCAGCAAACAGCAACACCGGAAGCTTCCAAATCTCACCCTCATTCATTAGGGCCACCCCCACATCCACTGCCCTACCTTGAACCTCCTTTACAACCCCATCCATATATATATTAAACAGCCATGGAGACATTACACACCCCTGTTTCAGTCCCACACTGAGATCAAAGAACTCACTCAGCTCACCATCCACTCGCACCGTAGCCCTAGCTCCCTCATACATACTCTTCACAGCACTCAACAATTTCCCCTCCACTCCATATATTCTTAATACCTTCCACATACCTTGCCTATTTATTCTGTCATAAGCTTTCTCCAAGTCCATGAAGGCAGCATACACTTTCCTTCCCTTCTCTAGATACTTCTCCACTAAACATCTTAGAACAAATATCTGGTCTACACACCCTTTTCCCTTCCTAAATCCCCCTTGTTCTTCTCCAACTAGCTCCTCTATCATATGCCTAACCCTATCAATGAGTATTCTACCATATATTTTACCAGTCACACTAAGAAGGCAAATACCCATATGGTTACCACATACTTCTCTCTCCCCTTTTCCTTTGTACAGAGGAACAATTATACCTGATTTCCAGTCCTCTGGAACCCTTCCCTCTTCCCAAGCCAATCTACACAACTTCCATATCCACTCCACAACAATCTCACCCCCATACCTAAGCATTTCACCACACACTCCATCAATTCCTGGGGCCTTTCCCAGCTTAATCTTCTTCATCGCTTCCACTACTTCCTGACCTACTGATCTCTTCCTCCCTCCTCTCATCTCTTCTTCTCCCAGCCATTCCCCAACCACTTATACTCACACTGCTCTCACTCTCTACATTCAACAAATCCTCAAAGTGCTCCTTCCATCTCCTCACTTTCTCTCTCTTCTCCACCAACAATCTATTATTCCTATCCTTCACTCCCCTACTATTTCCCCTTTCACACTGCCTTACTTTCTTTATCTCCTTCCAAAACAATTTCTTACTCTCCCTCCATTTCACACTCAGATTCCTCCCAAACTCTTCATCCACTTTCTTCTTACTCTCCTTCACCAGTCTCTTAACCTCCCTTCTCCTGCTCACATATACCTCTCTCTTCTCTCTCTCATCTTCTCCCCTACCTCTACTCGCCAACCATTCACCATATGCCTTCTTCTTTTGTTCCACAGCTCGTTTCACCTCATCATTCCACCATGCTGTCCCTTGCACACCCTTGCATCTCCTCCTCACTCCACAAACCGCCTCACACGCTGCGCTTATCTCTTCCGTGAAAATCTTACATACGTCTTCCACCCCTTCCATCTGCTCTAGCTCATACCTTCCCAATCTTTCTTCCACTATGCTCTTATACTCTGTCCTTTTCTCATTATCTTGCAATTTCTCCACTCTTCTCACAGGAGCTGCTTCCTCCTGTCTTCCCCTTCGCCTCCTCAACCACTTTCTTTGCAGCTCTTCCTTGGCCATCACTAAGTGATGGTCCGAGACTCCATTCCCCCACCCTCTCCACACTCTTGCGTCCAACACTTGTCTTCTCATTCGCTCATCCACACACACGTAGTCTATCATTGCCTTTCGTTCAACAAGTTCACCATCCATCCTCCTCATTACTCTCCATGTATACCGGTGGATCATCTTATGACGAAAGTAGGTGTTGGCTATTGCCAACCCCTTACCAGCACAGATGTCCACCAAAGCACTACCATTCCCATCTACTTCAGCTGGCACACCCCACTGACCAACCACTCCATCCACTCGTACATTCCCAACTTTGCCATTCATGTCTCCAATCAACAGCACTCTCTCGCTCCTCTCAAACTTGTCCATACATGCTTCTACTCTCGCCCAAAACTCATCTTTCACTCTTGCCACTCGATCCTCTGTTGGAGCATACACACATACAATCGCCCATGCTTGTATACCTACTTTCATCCTCACCCATACAATCCTTGCACCCACTGTTCCATACTCTCTTATATTCTCCTTCCACTTCTTGCTTATCATCAGACATACTCCCTCTCTTGCCCTCTCATTCTCACTGACTCCCGCACATATACCTACACCGTATTCCCATTCTCTCATCCTTTCACCTTTCCATTTAGTTTCAGTCAATCCACATATATCCACTTTTGCATCCTCAAGCACCTGGACAATCTCTCTCTCTTTCACTTCATCATTCATTCCTCTCACATTCCACGTTCCTAACCTCAGAAAGCTAAATAAAATCGTGTAATGGTAGCAAGAATGTAATAAGCAAGAGATCCTCGTGTTAAAGGCTAAGTATATAGCGGAAGCGGGGCACACCTTCATTCACTGTAGTAGCCTTGTTTTCATCTGAGGGAACTGGACCATTCCCTTAACTTGTTTAATACGTCGTGATTACAAGAAATTAAGTGAACCACAGTTATGAAATAGGAATGAGTCTCCTTGATTTCTAGTCAAATTGATCCTCCATTCTGACCACCCTTGACTGTCAGCTTGAGGGTAGAAATCTCAGTCAGAAGTAATGGCACTATTTCCTTTACATGGCGCGTCTTCATGGCCAGCTTCATATTTTTTTTTTTTTTTTTAATCTGTTGGTACGACCATCAAGGAGGGGAGAGGGCAGATTTAGGTCAAGATATAGTTCAGTGGTATAGTCTTTCAGGTCTTTTAAATTCTCAAGTACAGAAGTAAAATGGTTCTGTTCGAATCTCTGGTCAAGAATTTATAAAGGTATCTAGTGAAGTTATATAAGGGTGTGTGTGTGTGTGTGTGTGTGTGTGTGTGTGTGTGTGTGTGTGTGTGTGTGTGTGTGTGTGTGTGTGTAAGGGATCAGTAGATATATAAACTGATTGTTTGAATGATTGACTCGTGTTGCAGTATACCGCCAGCCTTATCCAGACGTGTACCCGGTGGACTGCAGGATAAAGTTGCCCCTCTGTATTCCAGTATGGTCTTTTCGGGGGGGGGGGGGATGGGAAAGGAGTTCAATAAACGGGCATGGTTATATCAGTGCCACCACGGAGAGGAGTCCATTTCTAGTATCAGTGACTGATTAATTGATGAAGCTATGAAGGTAGGCATTACGACATAACAAGTTTTCGACACACACACACACACACACACACACACACACACACACACACACACACACACACACACACACACACACACACACACACACACACACACACACACACAGATAGATAGACAGATAGAGGAGAGAGAGGGGGAGAGGTATTGTATCGGTAATGGTCAGGTAAGTTATCCAATCTCAGACACAGCAATTCTCCCTGTTTTGTCTGAAGGTGCATTTACAACTGGCGGAACATAATTCGTCTTATTAATGCATGTTTAGGGGAGTTCGTGGCACCTGTCCCATGGCGATTTATTTTTATTTTTATTTTTTTAATCATCTGGTACGTTATGTCGATGATAGAATGTATAAATGACATAGTTAAGACTCCAGGTGCAATATGCGTAAATAAATCGCTGAGAAGAAGGTGTTACGAAGCCGCCTCAGCCACCTGGGACACCACATTTAATTTTACCATAGACTGTACAAACTGATAATGTATTAGACCTGCTTAGCGAAATGTGTCATCTTACCCTCGCCACCTTACACCTGCCCGCCTTATTTACAAACCTGTAGACCTAGGACAGGTGTGTGTGTGTGTGTGTGTGTGTGTGTGTGTGTGTGTGTGTGTGTGTGTAACTGATGATCGGGTACTATTTACTTGTTCATTTCGTTTATTCCTTTCGTTTATGACTCATGATTTTTAGTGTATATTAACATTAGGATCGAGGTGCTCTACAATTTTTCTTTTAGTTAAGCAATTTATTCTGAGAGGCGTATTTCTTCGTGCGATTTTTTTTTTTTTATTCCATAATAACCAGATCGCTTAGACGAGAAGTTTTATTTTTTAGGTTTAGGTAAGAAAAAAGGTCAGAATGATGATGATGATGATGATGATGATGGTGATGATGATGATAATGAGGAGGAGGAGGAGGAGGAGGAACAAGAGGAGGAGAGGAACAGGAGGATGGGGAGGAGGAGGAGGAGCAGCAGCAGCAGGAGAGGAACAGGAGGAGGAGGAGGAAAAAAATCGAAGTATACCTTTGTTTACCTTAAGGCAGCTACCTGTTTTTGATAAGGACGGGGACTATCAACCTTTTTCACCATATTGATAACAACTACAGCATTCTTATCAATTTCTTATCTATCCATTGGCTGCCAGATCATTAAACTTGCAATTTTTCTTCCCCTCTTTCATCCCTTTTACTTTTCTTCGTATTCGTAATAATAATAATAATAATAATAAGGGGGATGATGAGGATGAGGATTTTCTGTCTCCATCACCGACGTTTTTCTCCTTCCTTCCTTTTTCTTTCCTTCTCTTCCTCGTCTTGTCTTTCTTTTAGCTCTCTTCTCTTCCTTTCCTTTCCTCTCTCATTTTTCCATTTCCTTCTCACTTCCCATACCTTATCTTCTCTCTCCTTCCCCCTCCCCCATCTCCCCCTCCCTCCCCTCCTCCTTATCCCTCTTCCTCACCCTATCCTCGTTCATTTCCCCCATCCCCTTTCCCTTCCTTTCCCTTCATCCCTTCTCCCTTCCCCCTTCTCGTTTTTCTTGCTCTTCCTCACTGCACCCTCTCTCACTCTTTATTCCACTTCCACCCCTCTTCCATCCCTTTCCATATCCCTCTTCTCTTCATTCCCACATCATATTTCTCCCTACTTTCCGACGCCCACATTTACTTCTCCCTTCCCCATTCTCTTCCCCTCCCTCTCTTCTCCCCCTCCCCCTGTCATAAAAGACTTTGTAGTTACTTGTAGAGAAGTTATATATATTAGACTTGTGGACGAGCGGTTGTTATACTTGAGTAGCTTTGTAAGTAGATAATCTTCTTTCCCATTTGTCATGTAGTGACAGGAGAGGTAAAGAATAGTATGGGACTATTTTTATTTGTCTTGGAAATATTAACAAGTCTCTCACTCACGAGTGAGTTTTTTTTTTTTTTTTTTTTTTTTTTTTATGCGAGGAAGAAGGAACCAAAGGCCATGAGCCCGCAGTAACAGTTTCCTCCAAGAGAAAAACAAAATACAATAGAGAGCCAAATTCAAGATCCGATCATTTTGAGATGCCTGGACACACTACGTTTGAAAGACTGGAGATCATAGGCAGAGTCCCTGTCTCCCTCTCTCTCTCTCTCTCTCTCTCTCTCTCTCTCAAGTTGCTAAGCCCTTCTCCGTGCGACCTGTCTGTTCTATGGCTAGCTTCCTTCTGAGCTCTCTTTCCTAAATTCTGGTGAAACAGGAGACGTATCACGTGTGTTCCTTGTGATTGGAAAGTTCTAGAAGCCTGTGTGTGAGTATGTGTGTATGTGTGTTCACCTGGTGATCGCTGACCAACTAACTGCATCATCTCCTGACTCCTACTTCCTAGTCTGTCGTTAGCTTTTCCTCAGTGTAACTTGCAAGATCATTTCCCATTCCCAGGCTCGCATAGAGCTGTCTATCTGTCTATTTATCTATCTATCTATTATGATTTGTAATTATAATATGGAGTCCTAATACCCCTTCCCTCAAAGACAAAACACCTACACTTCCTCCTTTTACTCTCCCTGTCTCCCCATCTCCATTCCACCTTTCCTGTATCCTTTTCCCTCTCTTCACTCCCTTCCCTTTAACTTTCCACTTCCCCCACGCTCTGTCTCTCCTCCCCCCCTCTCCCCCTCAACTTTCCCTCTTCCCCTCCACTTCCCCACTGCCTCTCCGTCCCCCAATTTCCCCTATACCTTTTTCCTCTTCACTTCCCCTCCTTTTCTATTTCCATTCCTTCTCGCATCCCTACCTTTTCCCTCCCCTTTCCTCTTCCCCCTATCCTCCTCCTCCCCCTTCCCCCTCCCCCTCCCCCTCCCCCTCCCAGACAAAGCACCTACATTTCCTCGCCTCAGTCTGCCTCTCCTCCCTCTCACCTCAAGGAAATAAAATGTCACACGCGCTGCCCTGATAAACCTAATCTTTGTCCCTCATCACCTTCCCCTGACCTGTTTAATTTACCTCCCTTTAGAACGAGGACGTCTCTTCCTCTCTCTCTCTCTCTCTCTCTCTCTCTCTCTCTCTCTCTCTCTCTCTCTCTCTCTCTCTCTCTCTCTCTCTCGTTTTTACCTGCGTCGTGAGGTGCAAGGTATATGAGAGAAGCTCGTCTTTTTTTAATTATTGTTCCTCTGCAGCACACACGTCAAACTAACCCTATTCAGTACCCCACATCAGTAGTTGTTATTTTCGTAGTCATTGTAGTTGTTGTTGTTGCTGCTGCTGTTATTGTTCAGTACCTCATATTCAGCCTTATTCACCCCGGACTCACCTGACTCACCTCAAACTCCTCTTTACTCAACCTTATCCATCCCATCATTCACCTCAGCCGCACTCAAAGCCATCTTCAAAGGTACAGTTCCGGTCAGTAGTCCCTAAACGCTCCCACACTAACACCAAATGAGATCTTGCCATTGTGGGGTTCGATTTCATGTCTCTGAAACTCCAGATGTCTGAGATGTGCAAAGAAAATATTGGCCGAAAATGTACGGTTGGGGGCAAGAATATCGCTCCACTTTTTAGTCGAATACTTGTGAAACCTTTACACGATATTTTGAAAAGTTTCCTGATTTGAAGATAGTATTACTGGGTTTTAAAAGCTATCCGCGAACCTCGTGACTGTGCATTAGTTACTATATTGTTTCTTGAGACGCTTGATGCACCGAAATTAGTTATGTGGTCCTTTAGCACAGATCTGAGAATGTGTTAGACAGTGAATTAATAGGGGAAGAAGAAAAGAAGATTAAGAGGGAGGAAGAAGAAGAGGAGGAGGAGGAGGAAGAAGAAGCCTTTAGCTGAAAATCTGGCATTGTGTAGGTGTCATCGTGTAACAAGTTGTCTGTCAGACGTTATTGACTCAGGAGACACTGTGTGGAACGGGAGTAAATTACCTCACGTGGTCGGCACCTTGCTCTCTCAGTGTGTCACGTGGGGCGGCAGGTGGGGTGTGGAGGTGTGGGAGTGGGACTGAATGCCGGTGATGTTGCGTGGCGGGGGGGGGGGGTCTTGAGCCCCTATTCTTTTCGGCTTAGGAGGATTTGTAGCAACTCTGACTTAGCGATTTATCCGACACGTGAAACATAATACTTCCTGGTGTGTTTTGTGTGTGATTTATGATTTTGGCACAGTGCCATCTTCAGCATTCAAGAATATATTAGTGTATAAGATAAAATTATAGACTGATATAGGTGGTGGCTGGGAGCCTCCTTATCCCGTGAAGGCTGTGGCTTGCGTTGAGTGTGTGTAAATGCGGATGTAGAGGCGTAGTGGTTAGGTTGGAGCATGCGTGGGTTTAGGCGGGGTCGGCAGTGAGCTGGAAGAGGTGGGAGTGTGGTGGTCAAGTGGTTAATAAGATGGTGTTCTTTCCGCACTACGCAAGTTCGATCCCTGGCCGGGGGATGGAACAGTTTGACAATATGAATTTCGTTAAAGTAGACTTAACTGGTCTTCCAGAAGACCCACCGATATGTCATAAAAAATACCCCCACAAACAGCATTACATTAGCTCTAAACGAGGCATTTCTCGCTTATAATGAATATGAACGATGTTTATTAGCACCAAAGTGCCGGTATGTGAAGATGTGTGGAACGCGTGAGTAGTGCTGTGCATCAGGGAACGGACTGTCCTCAGAGACGGATACGTCTGAAAGTGTAAACAGGCTGGTATATGAATGTTAAATTTGGAGTAGACAGGTTGGAATGAAAGGGATGTGTAGGTCGGGTGTAATACGAACTAGTGGTGTGGAGAGGGAGGTGTGGTAGGCAGGGTGGTGCAGGTTGAGGCAGGCGTGGGTGGTATGTGGTTAGGCAGGTTGAAGCTAGGGCTAGACTAGGCAACACAGGACAGGCTACCTGGCCGCTGGTAGAATCTAGCCGCCATTAGCTCCACCTTACACCTTGTCCTCTCTTCCACTCTCCATGTCTTCCCCTCCCCTCCTCTCCCCATGTCTTCTCCTCCCCTCTCCTCCCTCCCCTCCCCATGTCTTCCCTTCTCCCCCCTATCTCTTTCTCTCTCCACTGATTCCTATGCCTCCTCTCCTTGCTCGTCCCATCCATCCCACCTTTTTGCTTTCTTCCCTTCCCTGTTCAAGTCAACTATTCCCCTCTCCTCCTCTCTTCTACTTACCCCTCCTCTCCCCCCATATCCATACCTCTTCCCTCCCCCATTTCTCCATACCTCTCCCACATCCAGTCTCCCCACTTTTCCCCTACCCTCTCCTCCCTTCCCCATCCCTCGGTCCCTCCTCCCACCTCTACTCAGTGTTTTTTATCGAGGCGAAGATGCACTTGACATGTTGGTGATGACTGGCTGAATGCAACATTACTTCATAATCCCTTTATTATTAATTGACAACGTATATCTGACGGGGAAATTTGGGTTAGTAAATGTTATTCGGACATGTTACATTCAGCCAATCGTTACCAATCTATCAAGTGCATCTTCACCTCAGTAAAAAAAAAAAACTGAGTATAGTATCACTTTCTCCTTACCCCTCACCTCCCCATCCCACTTAACCCAGCCTTTCCCCTCCCCACCCCTCACCTCCCCATCCCACTTAACCCAGCCTTTCCCCTCCCCACCCCTCACCTCCCCATCCCACTTAACCCAGCCTTTCCCCTCCCCACCCCTCACCTCCCCATCCCACTTAACCCAGCCTTTCCCCTCCCCACCCCTCACCTCCCCATCCCACTTAACCCAGCCTTTCCCCTCCCCACCCCTCACCTCCCCATCCCACTTAACCCAGCCTTTCCCCTCCCCACCCCCCACCCAGCTCTCCCCTCCCCTCCCCTCCTTTCTCTTCCCTTCACCTCCCGTCTCCTTCCCTCCCGTCCCTTCCCCAACCCTCGTTCCCTCTTCCCACCTAGTATCACTTGTTCTTCTCCCCTCACCTCCCCATCCCATTTAACCCAGCCTTTCCCCTCCCCACCCCTACCCAGCTCTCCCCTCCCCTCCTTTCTCCTCCTCTCCCGTCCTTTTCCTCCCCTCACCTCCCGTCTCCTCCCGTCCCTCCCGTCCCCTCCCCTCCCCTCCCGATCCCCGTCCAGTTCAGCCTTTCCCCATCCCCACCTCTCACTTTCCCATCCCCTCGTCCTGTCTCACCCTTACCTTTCCTTGCCCAACCCCATCCATTCTTCTCCCCATTTCTCCTCACCTCCCCTTCCCGTCCAGTCCCAACCCTTCCTTACATCACTCTTCTGCCTTGTAACTCCTCTTCCCTCCCCATCTGATCTTACCCTACCATACCTTTCCTTCTCATCTCCGCTCTCACTCCTTCCCTGTCTTCACCTTACCCCACCTCTCCACCCCTCTCTGTCCTACTTTTCCCCACCTTGTACACCTCACCCCACTCCAAGTGTAAAGTACTTAACGTAGGCAAGACCATTGGAGATACTAAATACAGCTTGGATAACAAAGAAATTAGCAAATCGGAATGCGAGAGAGATCTAGGAGTTATGATTAGTAACGACCTTAAACCAAGGCAACAGTGTATTAATGCGAGAAATAAAGCAAATAGGGTCCTAGGATTTATTTCGAGAAGCGTGAGCAATAGATCATCTAAAGTAATACTGAAACTTTATCTAGCATTAGTAAGGCCACATTTAGACTACGCAGTGCAATTTTGGTGTCCGTACTATAGAATGGATATTAATTCGTTAGAAAATGTACAGAGAAGAATGACAAAAATGATACATGACGTCCGGAACTTGTCATATGAAGACAGACTGAAAAGACTAAGTCTGCATTCGCTAGAGAGGCGTAGAGTAAGGGGAGACTTAATTGAGGTGTTTAAGTGGATGAAGGGTATAAATAAGGAAGATATTAGCAAGGTACTTAAAGTGAGCATACAGGATAGAACTAGAAATAATGGTTTCAAACTAGAAAAATTCCGTTTCAGTAAGGAAATAGGTAGAAATTGGTTTGGTAATAGAGTAGTAGACGAATGGAATAAGCTACCTAGTAAAGTAGTTGCTGCCTCTTCCAGTGAGAATTTCAAGCATAGGCTAGATAAGCATATGACTAATAAGGGGTGGATATAGAAAAAAGAAAATCTTATAACCAATACTAATTCATAATTTTTCTTTTTCAGGTTACACTATGATAGTGTCTATTCTCCTTTCACACTTTCCTGTAAAATGTCCACACCAGTTTTTCTATACGGCTTGGTGTTCTTTCTGACTTTTTCCTGCCGGCTTCGGCTGGAGGGTTTGGAGGGCGGGGGAGAGCCTTCTTCTTTGCTATCCTTATCTCATTCTAGTAGTTCAGTTACTCTTCTAGGAGCTGCCTAGCATGGGCCAACCGGCCTACTGCAGTTATCCTCTCCTTATGTTCTTATGTATGTTCCAGTTTCCTCCCCCTCTCTATCCCTTCCTCTCCCCTTCTATCTAATCTTCATCAACCCCTTCCCTTCCCTGCCCTTCCTCTTTCCATCCCTCCTGTCCCCTCCCCTTCTCCTCTCCATCCCCCTCCCCTCTCATCTCCATCCATCTCTCCTTGCCCCCCCCCCCCCTACGCCAGTGCTAGTGAATTGTGCATGTGTTAGTTACATAAGGCGCATGTCTCTGTTACGTAATTCCACACGTAACTCAGACCAACGCACCTACAATTATTAGTTTTACTGTTGTTTCCTCTGATTAACCCTTTCCGTCTAGAAGTCCTTAACCCCTTAGTTGCGATGTCGTGTGATTTATTTATTTTTATTCTTGCCACCACCGGATTGTTTTATTCTGCTTTGGGGAGGTAGAAGAGGGGTTTGTGAAAGGTACTGCCAACCCTCAGTATGAAAAGTCACTCAGATGAATAAAATCGTCTAGGGAGAGTATGAACAACGAGGAGGACTGATTGTAGCATCCGCGCCCTTTAAATGGTCAGAGGCCGAACCTTTAACCTTGTCCTGTGACCTTGACCTTTGACCGCTTGTTCTCTACCTCAGTTTACTTCATGCTTTGCCTGACCCTCAACCCTTCTACCAGGTTAGGTCCGAATTAGATCAGAAGTGTATAGTTGACATTTCCCTTTGACCAAGTGTTCTCCAGAGAGGATAGTTTCGTCATTGGTTGATCATAAACTCATCCGGTAAGCTTGGTTCATATCCAGTAAAAATGGAGTTAAAAGGTCTAGCATTAGAACTAACCCTGTGCTCTAAACCTTTGGCCGATTGTACTCAAAACTGAATCAGTTCATCCTTTCGTAACCCTCAACGCACCCACCAAGTTTGGTCTGAATTGAATCAAAACTGATCATACCTTGTCCTTGACCTATGAGTGAGTTTTTCGTCCACAAATATAAATCACTTGTTCCTGTGATGGCGCCCAATCATTATTCCTAATTTGTTGCAATAATTTTCCCATAACCTTGCAAACAGACAGACAGACAGAAAGGCAGACAGACAGACAAACCGATCGAAACGCATAACACCCGCATTGAACGCGTGCGGGTGTAATAAGGAAAAAAAAAAAAAGACCGCCGTACTGAAGGGGTTAACTCCTCTATAAGCACCTGTCATTTGTATAGACGAGAAATTTGTTAGTGAAAGAATTTATAAAGACTGTTTCCATACCCTCATTTCCAGAGATCCTCAAGTCTTAGCAGAGTTATGTCCTTTTTAGTAATTTTTCCTGCAGTCAGACTTACTGTTATTATTATTTTTATGATTTATTATTATTATTATTATTATTATTATTGTTACTATTAATATCATTATTGTCTACGGAAATTACTCTTGTATTGAAAGGCTTTACTGAGACTGTATGTAACCCCTCCAGTTTAAAAATCTATCTTAAGCTAAATAAATAAGTTAGCAAAAATGAAATAAAAGAAATCATTGTGTCAGTAGGTTAATATAATTGTATCATAGTGGCTACGATACGAGGGAAAACTCATCATCGTAGTGAAAAGGTAACAGTTTCCTACCATTCTGACCGTATGTAACTTAACTCCACATAACTCTTAAGCTCCAGTGAGTCAACATAACCAGAATGTCTCCAGTAAAGTTAAATTTAGCTGTACTTTTTATTAAAAGGTCTTAGCTTGTGTCTCAAAAATGTGCAGCTGTCTTGATTAGAAAGTTAATAAGAAATGTATCCAATCTTGCAAAAAATACGGAATTATTTGTGAAGTTTACGCTTGTGTTTGCCTGTATAAGTGTACGTGATAATCTGCATAAATAAAAGTGAAATATAAATGGATACACTTTTCTGTACATGCAAGGGATTTTTATGCGAACCTAACGCTGCTTCGTATTTTTATCTGCAGAGTTATTTTAGGTTCTGGATAATTGAAATGATTGTGTTCCGGGTGTATTTTTCATCTGTCGAGTTTCAGAGCGTTTAATTTTTAGGTGTTTTGTGCTCAGGATCATTGTAAAAGTGGATGGGCGGCACTTTTCCAGTTTTGTTAGGTTAGATGGTAGTTTAAGTGGCAGGAGGCTTCGTCAAAGATTGGAGGCGATCATGGTTGAGTTTGTGTCGTATTGATTTACACACACACACACACACACACACACACACACACACACACACACACACACACACACACACACACACAAATAAGCGATTAATGTGTGTGTGTGTGTGTGTGTGTGTGTGTGTGTGTGTGTGTGTGTGTGTGTGTGTTTCACCGTATCCACGAATATTAAACAGACCAGCACACAAACAAGTGAATATCATGTGGTCACAATTCTCCGCAACACCCCATTATCTGGCCAAGAGAATTTACCTTCATTATTCTTAGGTCTGAAAAATAGTGAACCTTATCGTGTTATCGTTCTCTTTGCACAAACCTCAAGTATTTTTAACCCTGCATCATTTTACCCAGATAATAGATAAACATTGTGGTCTGTTATGAACCCAGTCTTCGTGTTTTATGGGGACGACTAAAAGTATCATTGTCTGTCCTGCATTATTTTGTGTTACTCGTAGCCTTTTTCTTGCTTTATAATGACTGCTTTTTTTGCGTAGGTTAATTAAATAGTTTATTACTAATTTTACGAGAAGCCAAAATATCTGCGCTCCCAGAAAAACAGATTAGGCTGTCCCTGCAACACACAAGATTAGAGAGAGCAGTCTACGAACAACCCTGTACACTACTTAAAACGAGAAACCAGTTAGGGTGTGCCAACCTATTCATTTACTAACCCCATTTATTTATTTATTTACAGAATCATGTTTATATTTACAGAGCCTGATTCATTTGCTGAGCCGAGGTGTTTATTTGCAGAGCCTGTTTATTTTTTAGTTACGTTTTATTTATAACTCTGCAGCGATATTGGCCAATTACAGGGAGCCTGTCTACTTATATATTTGTTTACTTACAGACCGTACTGGTTATGTATTTATTTATTTATTTATTTATCCATTTATTTAACCTGTTTTATTTACCTGTACTAGACTAATTTTCTTATGCAGTGAATCAGTTAGTTTTTTTTTTTATGTTGATCCCACTTATTTATTACTGAACCTGTTTATTTTGTATATTCTTAGCCTACTTATTCATTCAGATAATGAGCATATATTTTAAGCATATTTTACCGAACCATTTATTTAGTAGTTAATTAATTTATTTATTTGTTATGATGCCGTCTGGGAACAGGGTATGTGTGGGAAAAGTTTCGTTATTATTTTTTATTTTATGTGTCTCGTCGGGTTCATTGCCCCACGAGTAGACACAAAGCGGGTTGATAAGATAGAGGGGACACTGTTTTTTCCTGCGGTATTTTCCTCATGATTAGAAGGCGAAGGAAGGGGTAGAACGAGGTGGAGGGGTTTTATATCAGTAGTTAGGAATTAGGATTTTTTTTTTTTTTTTTTTTTAAGCTCCCTCTAGTTTAGTGGCGTCCCGTTTCGTGTTGTTCATTATTGGCGATTTTGTTAAGTCTAGGAAGGACATATACTCGATTGCTGTGGCATAATGAAAGTCTTACCTCGTTTCGAAAAGTCTCCTGAACTTAATGAAATCCTCATATTGCAAAAATAAAATATAGACTAGGTCATCGGATTGAAGGGTTAGTTTGACGCCAATTTGTAGCGAATGTTGAGTGCTGCTGCTGCTGCTGCAAACAATCCCCCCCTAAGCCTAGCGTGTCTTGTGGTAGGGAAAAGAAAATACACGACAACTCAAGAGAAACGGAAGAGTCACCCAACCCTGGACAATGATCTCTTCCTTATACTGTTTTTGCCTTTTGTATACGAAGGTATTTTGTTGTGAGAGACATTTAGGGCCGGATGAGTAAGATACACGTCCTTATTTTCGCTTGCATGGGAGACTTCGTAACACTTCCTCCTTAGCGATTTATTCTGCATATGTCACAAGTAAATTTCACCTTTTATGTCATTTATATCTTCCATTATACACCCCAAGAGAGTATTAAGGCGTAATAGATAAAATAAATTGCCTATTAAGAAGTATTACAAAAACTCCGAAGCGACTGAGAAAGTGGCCCCTAGTTGTCCTTAACCCCCTTACTAAGCGTCTGTTCTTTAGTGAAGAAAAGCGTCAGGTGGTACCGGGAGTGATAATAAAGTGTACAAAAAATACGTATTCGGATAGACGGGGTAAAATGCAAGAAGTAACTTTCAGAATAAAATATAATGAGCAGTGGCCACCTGAGTTAAGGCCTGAATGATACCAGCGTTCACCCAGCCAGATGACATGTCCAGTTGGCATTTTTACCTCCATCAGCGAAGTTTGAGGAGGTTATACAGTAAATTCACCTGTGTCTGTGTTTTTGGACAAGATAGTGCAGAATATTCCTATCTGATTTCAGTGAAACTCGATGGATTGTTTGACAGTGGATTAAGAAAGAGATGATTAGAGATTGAGGTGCATCCGGATCCGAATGCAGTAATAAATCATAAATTTCACTCGCGTCGGCGGCGAGTCTGCGATTTAGTAACAGGGCAACTAAAAGACTGTAGAACTAATTGCTTATGTGACATCGTAAAAGTATTCGTCTGGTATGAAGGAGAATTATACAGTAGTAAATACGGATCTTACTGGCATTGGCGGAGATATGCTGTCTCTAAATGTTTTCTAGTTACATATGTACCTGTTAAACCAGCAGTAGCGAACTGAGGTCAAGGCGAGCATAGCACACGTGCTCAGTCGGCCAAATTCAGTATCCAGTTTGCCTATTCATACATAATTATATCAGTCAACCGCAATGGCGTTAACTCACTGCCGCCCAGACTGTAATATTGTATGTCGAGGTATGTTTGGATCAGATAAGGAAAGTATCATAACAGAGTGACGCACATACCAGTATACATAGAAAAGAGAAAGATGACATGTAATATTTTAGGATATTTAATAAAGTAACATGGAATCCAAGATGATTACCAATATATTCATTTTCTTCCCGAAGATAATGGATCACATAGAATTAACCTTCATTGTGCAGACGTCTTGTTGCACGGTTTACGGCCTGTTGCAGTGTTAGTTTGCACAACATAGGATGGCGTAACTTGAGAGCGATATGTACCGGTGTGTGTTGGGCGTGTGTAACTGATACTGCGTTGTGAGTGTGTTCTATTGCGTTGTGGCTGGGTCGTGATACGTGATTGGAAACTGGTAGAACGACTTTGCTGAGGGTCGTCATGCCAGATTTACTGCGTGTATTGAAGATTGTGTGTGTGTGTGTGTGTGTGTGTGTGTGTGTGTGTGTGTGTGTGTGTTATATATATATATATATATATATATATATATATATATATATATATATATATATATGTGTTTATATATATATATATATATATATATATATATATATATATATATATATATATATATTGTGTAGAGAGAGAGGGAGAGAGAGAGACACCAGCATCTTAGTAGGTTTGTTGCCTCAACTCACTTCCTTCAACCCAAGGAAGTAGCCTTTATATTGTTCTTATCATCTCCTGATATTTTTTTCCCCAGATTGACCTATATAGTTCTTTTATATTAACTTGGCCTAGATTATCGTCCTTTGTAGTTTATTTCACGTTGCTCATTTGGAGAATATGACAATACTACGGCTCTCCATCCTTCGCATAGCACTTCTTCGTGACTGACATCATATTCTAGTGTAAATCTGTTGTTTACAAGTCAGCATACATGATGGAGAGATGTCAGTTTTAAGCCAGGTTAGATTAAGAGGAGTACAATAGTGAAGGGGTTAATGAAGGCCGTATCTAACCTCTTCGTTAATCTAAGTTGAACAAAATCGTCTGGAGGAAGCAAGAATGAAAGAAAAAATGTGTCATCGGACTGAAGTAGGCAAGGAGCTTCGTAACATCTTTTCCTCAGCTATTTTTGTTTTCCTTGTCACCTCGATATTCTCCTTATTACTATTTACTTAGACTTCTTCACTGCGATGATGTATATATTTTTTTCATCCAGTGACTCATATTTACGTTCTGTCTTGCCCTCGACAGACGATTTTCTTTAGCTGAGGAAAGACGTCTTGTAGTGGAGGGGTGCATGTTTTAAAAGTCTTCCAGGCTGAATAAAATCGTCTGAAGGTAGCAAGAATGAACTAAAAAAAATACAGCTGTACTGAATGGATTAAGCAACGTTGTCTAGGTGTAGCAAAAATACAATACAAAATGCAATAGGTAATACAATACAGAAAAAAATACAGTACAAACTACAATACAAATACATTACAATATACAATACAAAATACGGTACAAAATAAAATACAATAAAAATACAACAAAAAATACAGTACAACAAAAAATACAATACAATACAAAATACAACACAAAGAGGTGCTGATAATGAAAGCGTTAATATGGAGAGTTTGCCTAAGTCACATACAAGTTGATAGTAAGGTGTAAAAGCCAAAGTAAATGGCCATTGAAAGAACAGTAGGAGCCAAATCCCAGGTGGCCTTTTAGCGTTCGTAGCACATTTGTCTTGGCGAATTGTTTTGCCTGTTGCACCTTAATATTCATTTTACGGTACGTACCTGATGTCTAGTACCGTTTGCCTCAGTAAAACAGAAGTGGATGTTGAGATGTAGTGTGTAGAGTAAATCGCTTGAGATGAGATGTTGCGACGCTTTCTGTACCACTTAGACGCAAAGCACGAATTTGTATTTAGGTGTACTGTGTAAATTAAATCGCTGGTGAAAAAATGCTACAAAGCCTCCAAAGTACAAAATCCGGTAAGTCAACGAGAATACTGTGCCTCAGGGTGTGTATAATCTTTGTAACTGTGTTTTACTGTTACTTGGAGCTGCGTAGTGGTTCCTGATAGACGGGGATTTTTTTCCTTTTATTTTTTTGGCTTGCTTTTTTTTCTTATTTTCCTTCTTTGATGCAGGTTTACTCTCTCTCTCTCTCTCTCTCTCTCTCTCTCTCACACACACACACACACACACACACACACACACACACACACACACACACACACACACACACACACACACACACACACACACACACACACACACACACACACACACACACACACACACACACACACACACACACACACACACACACCATCAACCCCAAGCCCCCTTCACCTTCACCAGACCCTGCCATTGACGTCATCACAGTGCGGGTTGGCCACTCTCACCCCCCCCCCTCCTCTTAATTTCTTCCTGGGACTGACTGGACTCCTTCCGTGCAGAGTCCTACGCTCCTCCTAGCCCTGTTCTCAGTGGTCCGGTCTCGTTCACAGAAGGCTTAATCTGTTCCTAGTAGGCCATGTTTCATTATGATACTACTAGTATCTCAGCCCTGTAAATTTCCTCTTCCGTTCCTAGTAACTTTGTTCATGGCAATCTGGTTCATAATATTCTGTTTATAACGTGTGGTCATTGTTGGCGTGTGTTTATATATACAATATATATATGATATTTTTGTAATTAGCATTTGCAGTATAAGAACATAAGAAGAGAGGAATTACTGCAGTTGTCCAGTTGGCCCATGCTAGGCAGCTCCTACAGGAGTAACTAAATTACTACTATAAGACAAGGATATACTGTATATATATATATATATATATATAGAGAGAGAGAGAGAGAGAGAGACAGACAGACAGACAGACAGACAGACAGACCTAGATACATGGATATATATTGCACAACAATTAGCCAGTGCCAAGGAGCCTGCGAAAATTATCACTTGAAACCAGGTTGAGCAAAAAAAATAAAAAATAAAGTCAAGATCTGTAAATAGAGTCGTTAATAGCACACTTGCTCTTTGACGGGGATCAAACACGAGGACTGGTTCAATATATATGGACTTACAGACGTCATTGCATGTAGACTGCTGTCACCATTAGAGTTGCCTGACGCTTCCATACTAGCTGTGACAAAATAGGAAAGTAAAAATTGTATTATGATAGATAGCAGTATAAAGGATTGTACACATAATAGATGTATTGGGAGGGATGATGTCTGTCGATGAGTAGGAATGATAAGGGGACTGTCGGCAATCTTTGGTTCGTGATAGTAATGATGGGTAGATTTGGGATTTGTATTTACGAACTGTGTGCTTCCCTATCCCATTTGTCCCCTTCCTCTCCCCTCACTAATGTCCTCTTCCTTCACATTCCCCTCCCACCTCTCTTATCCGTGTTTAACCATTTTCCCATTCTTTCCCTTCACTATAATGGTCTGTCCTCCTCCTTCCCGTTTCCACTCTCCTCTTCCTTGCCTCCGTATTCTCCCCCTTCGATTTCTCCATTTCCCCTCCCTTCTTTTTTCCTCCTTCCCCATTGTCTGCCCCTCCAACTCCGTCCCATTCTCCTCTTCCTTCCACCATACTCTCCCTCTCCCTGTTCCTCTTCCACACTTCCTTCTCCCCCTGATTATTCCCTCTTCCCATTTTACCTTTTATTGTTCCTCTCCCCCTCTTCTCCTTCCCCTCCCCATCCACCCCTTTCCCGATATCTTCCATACCTACCCCTCCCTCTCCTATTACACCCTTCTTCCCTAACATCCCCTCATATTCCCCGTCCCTCATTCCCTCTCCTGAATAATTCCCTTTTCCCCTTTCCTTCTCTAGTACCATTTTTCCCACAACCCATTCCTCCCTCCCTTCCCCCTTCATCTCATTCCTCTCTCCCCCCCCTCATCCCCTCCTCACTTCCCCTCCCCGACTTCCCCTTCTCTCACTCCTCCCTCCCCCACTCTTTCCCCCACTCCTCGTTCCCCCTCCTGCCCATCTGCCTTCCCCATATGCGCACCACAGACCAGTTCAAGCCTCCCCACTCCCCACTCTCTCCCCGCTACCTCCCCCCCCCTTACCCCACCCAGTTCAACCCGTTTTATAAGCCTTGTGTCTTTTGCGCAGTGGGACGCGGCACGTGGGAGAAGACAAAATAAATGACGAGAGAATGCCGTCTTAATCTTTTCAGGACGATGATGTCTTAGTACATTCTGGCTGTTATTCTACGATTTTATATATATTATGAGGGGTTGGGATTGTGAAGGGGTTAATGAACGCAGTGTCATTCTCCTCCACTTCTGAATGTCTCTCCTGAGCAAGATTGAAATGTTAAAACGCCATCTTAGTGCACGTCTTAACATTTTTATATTTACCGCAAAGACGCCTAAATCAGAGAGTGTCAAGGGTATCTCGAAAGGGACATAAGTCAAAGAAATCATATATACAGTCACACTTACATTGCTACAGACAGTTTTGGGGTGGGGGACGGTGGGAAATGGAGGAGTCAGGGGGAATGATTTTACCTCATTCGATCTACCTCGCGCGATCCGTAGGCGGGAAATGAGATCGTGATGATGAAAAATAATCTTAAGTTATGAAAGAGGAAGGACATTTGGATATTGTTTTTATCTACTGTATATATCTATCTTTTCGATGTTGTATCAGTTCTTTAATGTCTGTGTACCAGCAGTGGGTAGTTACATACATGAACTAGGGAAAAATATATCAGTAAAAATGAAGGCTATTTTTATTATGATTTATATCTGTGTCCCCAGATGCCTTAAGCATCGTGGACGACCTTGACAAAAATGCCTCCAAGCTCCTCTTTCACCTCTTGTCTCCACTCTCCTCCTCCCTTCCTGACCCTCCACCCTCCACCCCCCTTCCCAACCCTCCCTCTTCCCTCCCCTCCCTCCCAATCCTCCACCCACCATCCCTCCATCCCTACCCTCCACCCTCCATCCCAGCCCTCCACCGTCCACCCACCACCCTCACCCTCCCTACCCTCCACCCTCGCTTCCAATCCTCCACCTCATCGTGCCAACCCTCCACCCTCAACCCCTCCCTGCCAGACTCTCCCTCCCACCCTGATGGAGACGTTGGTGTATTTGTCAGCACATTCAGCTCGCAACTTGCAAAACCCGGATTCGATTTCGGGGTCGGTCAGATTCTCGAGAAATTGTTTCCTCTGTATCCCTGTTCATGCACTATAGTAGAGTTGGGGACCTGGATGTAAATGGGACTGTTCGGTGGCTTACTGTAGGGGCAAACCAACACGGCAAAAATTAAATGTCTGCCTTACGGAGCTTCGTACAGTCGATAGGTACTAATTACAAGCGTCCTCCTTCTCTCTCCCGCATACACTCTTCCACATCATTCTTCCATCTCGTTCTCAGTCTCCCTCTCCCCGTTCCACCATCTTCTGTGGCAATAATTCGGATATATATGGAAGCCCCTATCCTAGTATATTGGCACCGTTGTTGGGGTTACAAGATTAATGGAGAAGTTAAACGATGATCTTGTAGGAAGACTGTGTGGTTTATTTCGTAACCCCTTCACTACGAGATGTCTCCCCGAAAGATGAAGATAGAGAGTATGAAAAAAGGGTAATCGTGGTGAAGAGGTGACGAGATGACTTATACCCTCCTCACCACGAAAGGTCTCCTCCATAAAATATTTCCTCCACGCTGAATAAGAAAAATGGAGATAAAAATAATAATATTAATAATAGACGACATTGCAAAGAAGGGATCAGCCGGGTTGCGTAAGATGAGTCCCACGCTTACGAAGATTTTAGACGCTACGATATGAGTGGTATTAATCTGATATTTTTCTTTCTGTTTGCCATTTCCATTTCCCTGTTTCTGAATCCAACCCCGGTACTCTTAATAGCTGGAATAGGAGCATGATGATGATGATGATGATGATGATGGTGGTGGTGGTGGTGGTGATGATGATAATGATTGATGATGATGGTGGTGGTAGTGGTGGTGGTGGTGATGCTGATTGATGATGATGATGATGGTGATGATGATGATGATGGTGGTAGTGATGATGATGGTGATGGTGGTGGTGGTGATAGAACTGATATTTTTTTTTATTCAGGGGAAGTTGGAAAAGCTAATATCTGTAGATGTTAGGCGACTGAAAAAGTTTGAAATAAAAAATGTATTAGAAAGAATAATGGGTATTCCTATTCAGAAATCCGGCCGTGGATGAGGGCGTAATGTAATGTAGTTAACGAAAGGTAGATTTAGGGCGAAAGGTAAAGATAACAGAAAAGTAAAACGTAGTGTGTGTGTGTGTGTGTGTGTGTGTGTGTGTGTGTGTGTGTGTGTGTGTTATGACATTATCGACTTTATAAGGGAATTCACGACTTTTGAGTAGATATGACAGCTTAGAACACTAGTCACGAGAGAGAGAGAGAGAGAGAGAGAGAGAGACAGGGGCAGGGGATGACCTTTCTTGGAAAAGGGGATTAGAAAAAATTTGGGGTACCGTATTATGAACAGCAAAATCAGAATGTACAACAGAGAGAGAGAGAGAGAGAGAGAGAGAGAGAGAGAGAGAGAGAGAGAGAGAGAGAGAATCTTTCTTTTGATAAGAGGTTTACAAAGAATATATATTATTAGGAAGTGAAAAAAATAAAATGTAGAAAAATGTCGTCAGTCACGTAGATGTGTGTGTGTGTGTGAGAGAGAGAGAGAGAGAGAGAGAGAGAGAGAGAGAGAGAGAAAGAGAGAGAGAGAGAGAGAGACTGAGAATATTGAATCATCTCATTGTGAAGTTAACGAGGCGTAGAAGATTTAAAAATAAAAAAAAAGGAACGGAAAATTCCGTGTTACAGCCACGTGTGTGTGTGTGTGTGTGTGTGTGTGTGTGTGTGTGTGTGTGTGTGTGTGTGTGTGCGTGTGTGTGTGTGTGTGTGTGTGTGTGTGAATGATGATATTGTGTAATAAGCGAGACGTAGAAGGGACGAGTTACAAGAGTGAAAACAGAACATAGGAAAATACCACAGTTCAGCCACGTGTGTGTGTGTGTGTGTCATATTACGCGGACGTGTGGATTGGAGTCACCCCACATCGCCACACCCCCATTTCTGGCCCTCTGATTGGCTGCCCACTTAACCCTCCCGCTCTGACGTCACGGGGTTGCGTCACTCGTATGGTAGAGCCCTACGTCTGCGCAGTATTTTTTTATTTTTATTTTTTTTTTTTTCCCGTGAGGTTTGGTATAATTTTGGGGCCCTATTGCGCGTCTATATTATGGTGCTACTGCGCTGCTGATATGATGTTCATAGTAGAAGTAGTTCAGCTCAGTTTACTTTATTGTGTACTTTTACCACATTACCTAGGGAAGTACATTTGTGTATTAATTAGTCAATAATTCCATCCAAATATTCCAATTTTCCATGTTGTAATAGCAGTAGTAGTACAGTACAGATTATATCCAAAATACTTGGGTTCAAAGGCTTTATGGATAAAATAAATATTTTGGAAAGTCGATTCAACCAAAAACTGAGAAATTATAATCGAAATAGCATATAGTACCGTGAATGGAAAATTTAATGAACTAACCAGTATTTATAATTTATCATCTGTTGTTATGTTTCATCACAAATAAGCTTTGTCTTTAAAAATATGTTGATTGTGTGAGGCCATGAATGAACATCCCCATTATTGCATGAAAGATACTGTGTTTTAGAAAGTGGAGGTTTTTGGAAATCGAATTCTTGGAAGTAGTAGTAGTAGTAGTAGTTGTAATAGTAGTAGTAGTAGTGATAGTAGTAGTAGTTGTTGTAGTGAGTTCATCTACACACTCATGTCATGATTATTCGGCTTCATGTAATAATGGATTGTTGTCATTCATTATACTGAGAGTCTAAGGGAGGGAAAAAGGGGGGAGTAAAATAGATTAGGAGAGAGAGAGAGAGAGAGAGAGAGAGAGAGAGAGAGATCCTGCAACAAGAAGCCGTTTTGACGTCAATCAGTGGTCCTTGGGTAGGGTCGAAAATTAGTTACTGGCCGATTTTGTGCACTAATTCACTAGGTCATGGCAGCGTACTGTATTATCTATCTATCTATGTGTCTATTATTATTATTAGTAGTAGTAGTAGTATTGGTGATGGTGGTGGTGGTGATAGCAGTTGTATCACCACCAAAATTATTATTATTATTATTATTATACGTCGTTGTTATCCCAGTGTTAACTCTTGAGCAATGATCCCAATTTTTTATACATATTTTTCCTCGTGTTCTCCATTGTTACTGAATTGTGTGACACCATTTCGAGATATTTATGTTACATTGATTGTTTTTGCAGTCATCATCATCATCATCATCATCATCATCATCATCATCATCATCATCATCACCACCACCACCACCACCACCACCAATATAATCATCACCATCATCATCTGTTTTCCGTCACACACACACACACACACACACACACACACACACACACACACACACACACACACACACACACACACACACACACACAAAACATAAAAGTCGGTGTCAGCAGCGTACGGATTGTAATTTAATATACACCAATTTAATTCACTGTTCTCTCAAGTACACCCGTGGACAGTGATATCGTTCCACTTTGGTAGTCGAATTATTATAAAACTCCTACACAATATTCTGAAAAGCTTGTTAGGCGCGTTATTTATTGTAAGGGGGTGTATATTTATTTATGTCCGCGACTGTACACACATTGCATGATTGTGAAGGCCGTATTTGGTGCTATACGATGTTTTGATGATGATAATATAATAATAATAATAATAATGGTGATGATGATGGTGATGATATTGTTGCCTTTTTTTTTTTTTTGATATATTCTTGCTGCTGCCAGACGATTTTGTTCAGCTTACAATGAAAGGGTTAATGACAGCCATATCTAACCCCTTCAGTTCGAAAAGCCTCTCCTACGCAGAACAAAATCGTCTGAAGTTAGCAGGAATGAAATACAGAAGACGTCATCGTAGTGAAGCGTCAGTAGATGGAAGATTTTACAAGTTGATTTGTCTGGCTTCACAAAAATAATTCAGTAATGTTAGAGGAAAGTTATTTATGTGTTATGGTGTTCATATTTATAAAAGTGATAACTGATGGAAATTATATATGTGTTTTATGGTGTTATTTTTATAAATGTGCGTACGGTACTGATGAAATTAATATATGAGTGTTAACTGATGGAATTTACTGTATATATGAATGTTATGATGTTAATATCTATGAAGTTGGTAACGGATGGAATTTAATACTAGTGTTATGGCGTTAACGTCTCTAATGGTGATAGCTGATGGAATTTGTGTTATGGTGTTCATATCTGTGAAGGTGATAACCGATGGAATTTATTTGGGTGTAATGGTGTTAATATTTATAAAGGTGATAAGTAATGAAATATACGCAAAGGAGACAACCGTTTTGGCCCAACTTGGATCCTCTTAATGTGTGAAGAAGATGGTATTTACCCTTCACTCCGATGACGTATATTTTATTTTAATCGGTCCGCTCCCCCCAGTTTGATAATTGGCCTCCCCTCCCTCCCCAGCTGAATTTTGTTTGGTAGAAGCAGGAGTAAAATAAAAAATGCATCCTCGGATTGAAGGGATCAAACTAAGAACGGGAAAATTGGCTCGTTTCATTACTTGTTCACCCTTAAGCTTCGACGGGCTTCATTAGACGTTTCATTAGATGTTTCAGCTTAGGTTAAGTATATGTTTTGTAAGAAATATTTGCAATGCCTGGAGGTTACGTAAGATAGTGTTATTTACTCGTAAGTTAGTAATACCCTTTTTTCAGTAATTTAAGTTAGTATTGGCACCAGGTTATCAGCGTATTTATTCGTTAGTTTGTCATCTGCGATCATTTTAAGGGAATATTAGAATTTTGCGAACATGTGTCTCAAATTGCTGTCTGGTAAGCACATAGTATTGACAGTACCGAAAGCTGAAGGGATGTTATTGTTGTTAGTTTCATGTATTTATTTATTTATTTTTGTTGTTGTTGGTGGTGGTGGTATTGTTTTTGCTTCTCTCGTTGTGGTTGTGATGGTGATGGTGCTGCTGTTGTAGTTGTTCTTCTTGTGGTAGTGGTGTATTGTTGTAGTTGTTGCATCAGCTGAAAGGTTAACGAGTGTAAATGATTTAATAAGTGGTACGTGGAAGGGTGAGTGTAAAGAAGGGGTTGACGTGAGAGGCTTCAGGTCGGAATGCCGTGACGTCAGTGCCAAGTGCCTCTCTCACCTCGGCCTGTCTTTCTTTCTCGGCCCACCACCACAACTCTGGGTACCGGTTGTGTGTGTGTGTGTGTGTGTGTGTGTGTGTGTGTGTGTGTGTAAGGGGGGAGCGAGAAAGAATAAGAGAATAAGTGAGTGTGTATGTGATTGTTTGAGTGAGTCGATAGGTGTGTGTGTTTGGGAAGGGATAATTAGTTCGTCATTATTTGTCGACTGAATATAATTACCAGTACTGTGGATTGTGCTGATGGGGTTGGTATATTTATCACTGTTGTGGTTACCCCTGCGTAAATGTAGCTAGTTTTTTTTTTTTTTTTTGTAGTCGCTTCTTGCATTCATTATATTTCTAATCGTTGACTTATTTGTACTTAGTGTAGCCTAGTACGTGCTGTAGTTGTGGTTGGTATTGTTATAGGTGTTGTTGCTATTATTGTTGTTGCTGGTGTTGGTGTTGTTGTTGCTGTTACTGCATATGACTGTGTAGATTCCGGAATAACACATTATAACTAACGTGCATCTTTGTAAGGATCCTTTGGTTGTATCTTTGCCTCTACCGTGCTTTACAGAGGCCTCCATATTCCTCTTCTGTATAAGCACAGCAACAATGTCTTCCCCAACCGACAGGTCCTGGGTTCGAGTCTGTGGCCTACTAAAGAACATTTGAACAGCGTCTCCTTTGCCCCAGTCTGTTCATACCTAGAGGTGAAACGAATAATTACGAGTATAGATAACTTTTCTTAGGATGTGTTTTTAATTGCTTGTTTATAAACTTGCCTTCACTTATACATTACCAAACAGTTCAGAATCTAATTAGAGAGAACGGTGAATTGAAAACTGACGAGATGTATTTCTTGGTGTTTGCGATGTTCCCTTGACAGACCAACAGTGCACGGTTTCCTGAAGAGGTTGCCAGATATAAATGCCATATCGGCAGTTTTATACTCCAGGGAGTGTTGAATTAGTGTAATTCACCGGGTCGGTCAGGATCACGTGATGGTTTTGTGATCATCGGCATTTTACCCTCCCGGAAGAGAGCTAAGAGCTCATATAGTCCGATCTAAGGGCAAAGCCTTGACCTTCACACACGCACACACCCATCCTCTTGCTCAAGGAGGACAGTGACCACCCGCTTTGTCAGTGAAACTTTTTCGCATCCCGAGCAAGGCGCGAACCCCCGTCTTAGCAGATGCTAGGCGAGCGCTTTACCACTGCACCAGCGAGCAGTGTGTGTGTGTGTGTGTGTGTGTGTGTGTGTGTGTGTGTGGACCACTACTGTAAGTTGAATGTTAAGTTGTAATTGCAAGAAATTCGATGAAGTACGTTGTGATTCCTGAGTTACTATAGTTTGTTATTTCGTTAGTTACTTTAGTAGGTTTGTTTTTACGAGACTTAACTGGGCACTCCCACAACAATGAACACTAAGTCGTAGTTATAAGAAATTCGATGGGCGTTAGTTGAGGTAGGACCGAGTCTCCTTGGTTACTAGTCAAATTGCTTCTCCAGCCTTACTACAATTGGCCATGGAATGAGTTGAAAGGGGATAGGAATCTTCTTTCCACAAATCTGACGACTAGTATAGGTTCCAGGGAAATTTTCAGACAATTTTCGATAATTAGAAGGGAAGGGAAACTAAGCCTGAACATTTTATATCATTTCTGAAACTCATGATGGAAAGGAGTAGAAGTCTGGCCGCTGTGTCTCGTTGCAAGCTGTGTTATGTGAAGTGGAATGCAATCTAACCTTGTATTATTCTCATGGGTGTTTTGAAATGTGGCCATCTTAAATTAGGGGCTTCCTTACACCTTTGAGCACTCACTTTTAATAATGCAGTCTTAAACTAGCCAGATCAGCTCCTTTTATACCTATCCTTTTCATGCCTTTCTCTTTTATGCTTCTCCCTTTTATGCCTCTCCCTTTTATATCTCTCCCTTTCATGCATCTCCCTTTCATGTCTCCCATTTACACTTCTTTTTATGCCTCTTCCCTTTTTGCATCTCCCCTTTATGCCTCTCCTTCTTACACCTCTCCTCTTTATGCCTCTCTCTCTTATATACCTCTCCCTTTCTTGCCTCTCCCTTTCATGCCTGTCCCTTTCTTCCCTCCTCCTTTTATGTCTCTCCCTCTTATACCTCTCCCTTTCATGCCTCTCCCTTTAATGCCTCCCCCGTCTTCTGTGTTGATATTATTATTACTCCAAAGACAAATAAAAATTCCATCAGATGTATTTAATTTGGAATGGGGGTCCTAAACTATATATTGCCTTACTTCTTAACTTCCTGGTCCGTATTCTCATCAGCAAAGGAGGCTTCCTAACACCTATTCCTTGGCGACTTATTTTTGGATACGAACGGTTCATATTATTTTGTACGTTATTTATGATGGTTATGGTGATATTAGAATGATTGAAATAACACAAAAACGGACAGAAGGTGTAATAAGCAAAATAAATACCTTAGGAAGAAGTGTTAGGGAGCTTGGGGCGCCTACTCACACGGCCTTGGTGCTAACTTCCTTTGTTTATATGTCTGCCTCTAGCCATAAAATTGATAGCCTGTTCCCTGAGGCCCAGCAGTTCTCCTACATGCCACACACGTTCACATGTCACCACTTGGGCGCTGTTACCCACCATCCCTAATAAATACATGTCTTAACTATTCTCCGATCAAAACTGACTTAGCGGTCTTAGCGTGAGTGTTTTTATGACATGTTGGTGGATCATTTGGGAAATCGGTAATAATAATCTTTTTGTAATGGAATTCATATGACCAGACTACTCCCAGGCTTGGATCGAACTCACTTTTTACAGCAGATCACTTCAACCACTTGACCGTTACCTTCATTAACTTGGTGCGGTGGTCAGGGTAGGTTAAACCGGCAAGGATCTTAGGTTTAACCCCTGCTGAATTACGGCAAAACTCTGAGTACTGCGGTTTTTGTCAACTGAAGAAATTCCGTATGGTATTTGCGTGCATAAAATAGCTTGGTGTGTCCATAGAAAAAAAAAAGAAATTAATGTAGACAAGACTACCCGTCATCTGTGAGCCAGGTACTCTATAATAATACTGTTAGATGAAAACTTGACTATTATGTATCCATCCCGGATGACTCCCAGTGCTGGTTGTGAACTCAGGTTGTGACTCTAAACAACTTTTATTAACAACTTTTCCTTCTGCAATCAGTACTTTCTGATATTTGAGTTTTCGACATAGACAGAAACACACACATACATTTCGTACAAAAATAATGGCCATCGACTTCGTCTACCTGGCCCAGTGCTAACTCTTATATTGCAGCAATTTCTCAGGGGAACAAAATCGTCTATTGATACAGTAAGTGAAATATAAAAGTAACTCTGTAACAACGAAGGGGTTTAATGAAATGGGGAGATCAGATGAATAAAACCGTCTGGAATTGGCTTCAGGAGGGAAATGGATACTCTAGATGGGTAGTTTTGAACACCTTTGACTGCCGTGGTATATTTCAGTTTAATAAAATCGTCTGGTTGAGCCTGAATATAAAACTGACGTAAATCCATAGAAGTGAAAGGGTTACTTGAGATGGTCTTTAGCCCCTTCACAACGATGACATTCTTATTTTTATTCTGGTCACGTGTGGACGATTTTATTCAACGTGGTAAAGATGAATAATAACAGACTGTATTAACCCCTTTACCACGACTGCGATTTTCCTCTGTCCGTACTCTCCCCAGACGGTTTTATTAAGAAGGACGAGAGAGAGAGAGAGAGAGAGAGAGAGAGAGAGAGAGAGAGAGAGAGAGAGAAAGAGAGAGAAAGAGTCAGTCTGGTGTCCTAAAAAAAAAAAAAACCGTTATTGATACGAATGAGAGAGAGAGAGAGAGAGAGAGAGAGAGAGAGAGAGAGAGAGAGTCTGATGTATCTTGAAAAACAAAAATAATACTAAGTTTTGTTGATATGTGTGTTTACCGGAACTGATCATGACGTAAATACTCCGTTTCAGAAGGAAAAAATCTGGCTTCTCATCCGGGAAATTATGATAACCTGGATTTAGATATCCGGGATGAGGAAGTCGATGGAGATTGGTAATTTATTGGACTTTTTTGTGTAAATGATAATAATAATAATAATAATAATAATAATAATAATTGCAAGTAACGTGCATGTGAAGGGTGACGTGTGTGTAAAATGGTTGAAGTGAGTGGAAAGGAGCAGGTAAAATGGATGAGATTACACCCTGTGAAGATGGACGTTGTAAATAGTTGAGTATGGGTGTGGTGATAATTTGTTTTAAGATGTCCTTCAAGAAGAAAGAAAGGAAAGAGAAAGTATTCACCCCTTGGGTAACTTGTCTCAGATCAAGTACAGTGTAGACCTCGTATTCAAAAAGTGAACCCTGACGCAAACCATGCCTCTCACTTTCTCCAGTATTAAACCACTTTGCCTGATCATAAAATAGGCATCTACGTCCTTCACCTCGAGTAAAGTCGGCTGTGCGGCAGCAAGTATAAAATATGGAAATCCTTTTGTTCAGTGAGTTAACACTGTCCTGAAACCCACCCTCCTCACTTACTCCAATTTAAAGGCACTCTGTCTGATCACAAAATTGGCGTCTTCGTCCTTCACTCACACACCCGACACTTAACCCCACCACCACCACTTGTCTCTCCCCCACCCATCACCACCACCACATGTCTCCCCCACCCATCACCGCCACCACATGTCTCCCTCACCCCCACAATAATTTTCAGTTTTCCCTGCCTCTTGCATCACGAGAAATTCGGTGGTCCAGCTTTGCAACATCCCTTCATAGCCTTGGCAACGTCCTTTCTCATGGGTTTTGAGGCACCTTATTTCCTCCACATTGCACATTACTGATCTCTTGTATGTTGTTTATGCAGTGTTTTATAGATAGATAGATAGATAGATAGATAATCTTTGTGGTAGGTGGGGGCACTCACCATCGACTCACTCAATGTAGTGCTGCTCTCGGGTATCTGCCCTGTCCTCTCCTCGATCCTTCTTTCCTTCCATCTTCTTCTGTCTTTCTTTCCTTCATTCTTTCCTCGTTCTTCTGCCTACGGGTGACTTTACACTCCCTCTTCTGTCTTTCATTCCTTCTTTCCTTCCTCTTCCTTCTGCCTATGGGTGACTCTACACTGAGTGACAAGACAAATGGTTTCCTATACACCAGGAAACTATTTACTACGCTGGGTGGTAACCATATAACCAGATTTTGGCGCCTGGTGGTTTAGTGGGTAATTATTGTGCTCCAATCGGATTGAGCCGGTGAAGGTTTATATCCAAGGGATGGTTGGGGTTTATTGCTCACGTATTGCCACTCAGGGATGAGTGAGGTTGGTCACTCTCATCTTAATTGGTAGGACCAACTGCCTAGCCCCGGGCTCCTACGCTCCTCATGGGGAAACGTAGGATTGGATGATGGATGGATGGATATACTGTATATAATCAACACAAGCGAATATTAATGTGCAATATGCTGTATAGCTCTGCACCATAAACTTGTCTGATGTTCTCTTGTGTGTTGTGGGGACGGTTTTCTTGTGTGTTGTGGGGACGGCTCAGTCTACTGGTGTGGGCGTGGGTGGGGCCCTGGGAGTAAAAATGAATAAATAATACATGTTAGATATTGATAACGCTATCAAATCCGTCCGCATAACACACGATAATGCACCTGGTAGAGAGAGAGAGGAATGTTACATATGGACCACTCTGTATCGCGCTGTGGTGGTGCTGAAGGGTCGCGCATGCCCGGGAGATCATTCCCCTTTGCTTTGTTGGCGGAATGATACTGGTGCTGGAGAGGACGCCTTCATGCGGCTGCACCAGTGTAACCGGAAGGCTCCACTGCCCGATTTTTTATGTCTTTTATATCCTGTAGTTGATCCATTGTGACGTAGTGGAAATGTTAAGTGAAAGAGAGACATGGGTAGGAGGTTGAATTCTGTGTGTGTGTGTGTGTGTGTGTGTGTGTGTGTGTGTGTGTGTGTGTGTGTGTGTGTGTGTGTGCGCGTGTGTGAGTTTACTGTTCATGTGTTTGTACGTGAGGGAATGTGCGTATAAGACCTATAAATGTGTGAAGGATTGTGTACGGATGTAATGTACATATATATATATATATATATATATATATATATATATATATATATATATATATGTGTGTGTGTGTGTGTGTAAATATATAGAAGTGTGTATATGTGTGCGTGCTCGTGTGAGTGTGCCATAACTCAACCGGACCCCCTGAGAAGATGTGTGTGGGTGTAGGTGTATATGTGTACGTTTATGTGTACATGAACATGCGCGCGTGTTAATATGTAGGTGTATGTCCGTTTGGGTGTGTGTATGCATGTGTTTGCAGGAGTGAATATACGTTGTGTTGGTGTGTTTATGTATGTATTTACACTATAGTCCTGTATGGATGTTAGTATGCACTGTCTATACGTTTTAGTGTTTGTTTGATTGGTTGTTTGTTTGTTTCTTGTGTATTTGAATCTGAGAAATGTAAATAAGATAAGAATGTGTTCATGTGTACGCGTGTGCCTTGTGGAGTGTAGTGGTACCAAGGTTGGTGGTGCCTCTGTGTGTGTGTGTGTGTGTGTGTGTGTGTGTGTGTGTGTGTGTGTGTGTGTGTGTGTGCGTGCGCGCGCGCAGGACTCAAAGGGCCCGGCTTGTCTCTCACCAGGGGGGCCATGATCAAGGCTGCCTATACATGTGGGATAGGTAGGAGGGTGAGGCAGGGATGGATGGAAGGTTGATAATGCCTCTCCAAAAAAGTCAGATGGAAGAAGAATATAATGTCTGTCCAAAACGTACAAATAAAGTACACATCAGTCAAATAACCAGATCTACACCAGATCATCATCTACTATCATTATCATTTGTTTCCACTGTACACTCCTCTTGATTCGGCTATGACGTCTTCATACTACTATATACTACTATTATCTTCTCTTTTATTATTTGTGGCTTGTATCGAACCTACCTTTCCTTAAATCCCCTTTGATTTTACTTTAACGCTGTCTACAATCACTGTCTTTTGCATCACTGTTTCTTCCTTTTATCTCCCCTGCCCCTCTCCATACCTACATACATCACATCACTACCTACTACCACAGTCTTCTGTTTCGCCATCTGTGCTGCGTATCTGTTCTACCATCCTCCTACCCTCTTTTGTTTCACAGCCTCCTTGTATCTGCCCTACCCTCCATCTAACCAGCACACCATACCACTGCCTTATCACCACTATCTTACCTCTCACTGTCTGTGCCTTGTACCTCTTTAGCCTCCCCCCTAACAGCGCTGTGAATTAACCTTGTCAGTTTCTCCTGCCACTGTCTTTTCTTTCACCGACCATGCCTTGTATCTCTCCAGCCCTCCTCCTAACCCCGTATTATTCTGCCCATTAGGAGGAAAGGGTGGAGGACAGGGAGAGGGGTATGACCTAAGAGAGGTTAGCTGTGTTTTAATGAGAAATGAAGGGGAGATTCAGCCTCCTATGACTCACTCAGTTGAATGAAATCGTCTGATGTTCTGTGGAATAAAATACTATAGTGTTACCATGACCACGAATGGGTTAATTGTACCAGTATTAACCTTCTGGCTCCTGTAACTCACTTCCAGCTGAATAAAATCATCTGCCGGTAGCTTGAATAGAATAAATAGAGTTTCTTCGGCCATGAGAAGGTTAAATATAATAATCAGTGCTGAAAAGAGAGTAGTATATTTATTATTATATGTTTAAGCATGCGACTTTGGACATAGAACAACAATCCATTCCCTCAGGTCCAGCAGTTCTCTTATAAGTGTCCCACACCTTCACATGTCACCAATTTGGCGCAAATACCCATCGTCTATAATGGCTACAACCTGCAGAGCATGCTAGAGGTTGTCTCATTGGGGACTGGTTTGATCGTGTTTTTAAGACATGTCGTTACGTTTGATGGAAGACAAATATGTTTAAAATGCAAATCATGTAGACTGTTCCATATCCGAGCCTGTGATTGAACTTACCTCTTTTTGGATAGCATACTCCCTCTCAAACCACTGGGCCAGCAGTATTGCACCACAGCGTGTGCAGATATTGATGAAATGTGGCTCACCCAGTGCTTCCGACAACTCTCGAATTCAGTACCAGGGTCTCTCTTAAGCTGCGCTGAATTGTGTGGCTTGAACATGATAAAGAATGAAGGTGGAAGAAACGGAGGGATGGAGCCCAGATAATATCTCTGTATCCATCTATCTTTCCTTCCATCTATTTGTGTGTGTGTGTGTGTGTGTGTGTGTGTGTGTGTGTGTGTGTGTGTGTGTGTGTGTGTGTGTGTGTGTGTGTGTGTGTGGCCCCGACTAAAACAATTTTCGGCAGTTTTTATCCCTAATCAGTAACGACCCCTCTTGCAGGGCATTTCGAGTGGTCGTCTACCAGGATAGGAGCCAATTGGTGGGTTGTTTCTGGTCCCCTCCCCTAGGAACCGTGGGAGGTAGGAGGCTGAGGGAGGGGTGACCATGAATTTAGATCTAGACAGGAGCAAGTAGGAGAAGGAGAAAGAGAACAACCCCTTCAGTACGATGCAGTCTCCAGGAGTATTTTGTATGAATTATTGTTACCAGAAGCATGACAATATCTGCCCTATCCATTTAGTTAAAGGTATCGATATGCGTAAGTAATATTAGTTTCTCTGATAAGCAAAAAAAAAAATGAAAATTATAAAATGATTTAAAGATATAATCGTCTGGAGTTTGTAGGAAGGGGGAAAGACATGAAGGGATTTCGTGGATGGCTTTCTGCCTTCTTTGTCACTAGGAAAGAGTAAGAAAGATAAAGAAATAAAAGAAATAACGAATACAGTAGCCGGGTACAGGTGAAAAGAGAGAGAGAGAGAGAGAGAGAGCAATAACCATGCCACCCACATTCCTACCACAAGTGTATCCAGGCCATCAGTCAGGCAGTCCGGAATACCAAAGCATTATTGTATTTTCCCGGTCTTTTCCTACCCACCCCAGGCCCAGTACACACACACACACACCATATCCATAGCTTCACATGGTCTTATTCACCATTCACTAGGTCTTGTTAAAAAAAAAAAAAAAAACTGCTAATATCCACTTCCATACTATCAGTGCCGGCGTAGGGCCCCGTGGCAAGGCTATCGTATGCTGTAACACTGAAGGGATTTTGTTCTACGGATTCGAATAGGTGCGCCCACAACACCACGATCCTCACCCCATCTGGCGCTTATAATATACTTTACAGGTGACAGCGAGGTGAGATATTTCCATCCACCCTTCGCAACCTAAATCCTGCAGCTGAATGGCAAAGCACTTCTTCGTGACTAGTACACTTTTCTAGTGTTATTCTCCTGGTATTGCTTAGTTTTCAGGGTAGAGTGAGATGGCAATTTTAGGCCAAGTTAAAGTGGACAGATTATAGATTTCTTAATGTTTACAATTAGCTCTCCTCACGAACACACTAACCCCTTCACTATAATAAGCCATGCTTGTTTTGTTGTTGCATCTACGAGAGGATTTTATTCAACCTGGAAAAATTTCTCTAACATAGTTGGCCAATGAAGACTATCAATCCACCAGACCTGTCAAATGCATAGTGACGTGAGGTGAAAAAAATCGTCGCGAGATAGCAGGAATTAAATAGAAAACGACCTCCCCTCGAGCTAAATGGGTTAAATCTTTTGTCAAATTCTCGTTCATCCTCGCCAGTCACATTAGTCTTTATCAGTCGGCCATCACTTACGCCTATTCCCTGCCGCCCTTCATCCCGGCCCCCTCCTCTGCCTTGCTCCACATTCTTGCCTAACCTCGTATGTCTCTGCAAATCGTCTCTGCCTAAACCTATCCTCTCCTCTCCTTAATCTGTCTGTTCATTGCCACAGTCTTGCCTCTCATCTTATAGTATAGGTTACTCTCTCTCTTTGTAAATTAAATCTGCTTAAAGCTACTCACACTCTGCCTCGTTTTGTGAATCACCTCGTTAACTGAAATCCCACGAAGTGGAGGTGTTAGATACAGTCTGCATAACTCCTTCATTACCGTGGAGCTCTCCCACGTAAAGTAAAATTGTCTACGGAAGGAAGAAAGTCGAGGGAAAAAGGTAGGAAACAGTAGGTAGGTGGGAGGGGAAGAGAGAAACAGGATGGGGACAGACAGGAGGGGGAGCGGGGAAGAAGTGGGGAGTAGGTAGGGTAATTGCAGTAGCGCATTTGATTTTCCCCCAAGATAGTGAAGTACAGTAAAAAAAAAAAAAAAAAAAAAAAAAAAAAAAAAAAATAAAAACTGCGTCATCATACAGATCTGCAACCGTAGATACCTAATACTACTTTTTGTTGTTATGAGGAACGGAGATATTTGCAACTGGTAAAGAAATGTATATATTATGAAAGGCTTTACCTAATTTGTCTATCACCTTCTGGAGACTGCAGGAATGAAACGAGAAGTCATTTTACTGAAAGGAGATTGTTTTATAACTCCTTCACTACGAGAGGCCTTTTCTAAGATGAAGAAAATCGCATAGAAGTAGAATTAATAAACTGAGATAAAAGAAAATCTGTGAATTGTAACAATCTTTCAAAAAATCGTACTGCAAGGCTAACTTTGGGTCCGCGTGAAAAGAAGTAGGCCGGGCAATGTAGTGCTGTATATAGAAGTGAATGTTTGTGTTGGCTTAGTCTCATTTCACAAGTGTTTACAAGTGAACACATTTGCAGCAACAGGTAGCTTCATTAACGCATCTGTGTGTAAAAGGATGTGTGTGTGTGTGTGTGTGTGTGTGTGTGTGTGTGTGTGTGTGTGTGTGTGTGTGTGTGTGTGAGTCTTACATTCCTTACATCACAGCTATAGTAATCTCTTCATAATCAGTCGTTAACCCCTTGAATCTTGGAGCACATTCTAAAGGCTTGTTCTTGCTACCTTCAGACGATTTAATTCAACTTGGTGAAGACTTTTTCTTGTAGTTACGGTGGTAAAGAGAGGCTGTATCTGACCCCCCAGTTCGAAAAGTCTATTTAACTTGAATAAAATCGTCTGGAGAAGGGAAGACGGAAACTAAAATAAATAGTACATCGTTGGGCAGAAGTGGTTACCCCATGCCACAATGTCATTATTTAACTGACTCCTGTGACGTGATTATTGGTTTATTCTTTATCCGGACGATTTTATTCAGCTTAGGGGAGGCCTTTTATAGAGAAGCGTTTGGTGAAGGTTGTATCTAACAACTCCAGGTCTGAAAACTCCTTCTTAGGTAATTAAAATAATCTGGAATTAACTATAAATTGTTTGAAAAGATGTCAGAAGATTACTGGGTTGATTATCAATAATAATAATGATGACAAGACTACCCGCCTTCTGTGAGCCAGGTATACTGTTAGATGAAAGCTCATCTATTATGTATCTATCCTGGATGACTCCCAATGCTGGTTGAGTGACATGTGAACTCCAGTTGTGACTCAGCACAACTTTTATTGATAACTTTTCCTTCCACAATCAATACTTTCTAAGATTTGAGTTTTCGGCACAGACACACACACAAATACAGTTCGTACAAAATGCTGACCATCGACTTCGTCTTCCTGGCTCAGTGGTGATGATGATGACGACGATATTGATAGTAGTAGTAGTAGTAGTAACGTCCTAATTTTACCACATCATTAGTATTGAAACAACCATAGCCTACCTCGTCCAAGAGACCGTTCTAGCCTGAAGAAAATTACCAGCCAGTAGTTCCGGCGCCAGTAGCCAGAACAAAGTAGACCTGACGTCCTTGTGGTGAAGGGGTTACACTTTTGGTAACAATCTCCATTATTGCAAGAGCAGTTTAACCCCTTCAAGGGTTTAACTGCCCTTGCAGGTTTCTCGATTCATTCTGACTTGCCGTAAGTGCTTGGGATAGATTACAAGCATCTACTTGCCAGAGTTCCTGAGAGAGGTGCGTCCCGGGTTCGATTCCCGGCATAGTGGTAATATATTGGATAACCTCAATCCGTTGACTGCCACAATAAAAAGGGAGTGCCAGGCCCTTATCTTGTGGTAAAGCAATAAATATGTTGTTGCTGTTGTTGTTACTGCCCCAGTCTTATCTGAAACGCGAACCCGGTATACTGTTGGCTTCTGTTTACCTCCTGGAGCTCACCATCCTCGATTTCGGGAGACAGGGAAGTGGTTAGGTCTCCGGACCAAAGTGTGGAAAGCTACTTTATTCTCGCGTTTGTCTTCTTTCTTCCAATCGTTTTTTCAGCGTGACGCCATTCCCTTTTTTCGTCATCAGTACGCTAGAATCTTGGCATAGCTCCTTTTGCCAGTAGCCCCAGACACTTTTTTTTTTTTTTTTTTTTGGCACTTGAAGGGGATTTATGGGGTCAAACGTCAAACCATAGAAACATGCAAATTTTGAGATCCTGTGTTTTTGTAATGTCCATTAAATTAATCATCGTAACAATTTGCGCAGAAGCATGTCAGTGTACTGTAGCTCTGTGGAGACCATCTTACATTTCCTTAGAAGTATTACCAAGTTTGCTGAGGGATGTTTGTACTCGTATAACGGGGCAGTGGGGCCGCCCGGTTATATTGATGCCATCACATGTAAGGCATACGTCTCCAGCACCATTAAATATATGGCTCGATAGAATTCCCACGCGTATTATAGTAAACAGGCTGCGCCCCCCAGTCCCGCCCCTAACCTTGCCCCACCACCCAGTAATTGTTCTCGTGCCTGGGTACGATGCCTGGAGGCGTGTGTATTTCGTCACCTCTAAACGTGGCCTCAGGAATGTCCGTGAAGGTTGCGTGGCCCGTCACAATAGTCCTTGCCTGAGTCCATTGTATTTTTCCCCTTTTTGCATTTTTATTTTCTTTTTTGTTTCATGAGTTATTCTTATTTTGCATTCTGGCACAGGTAGATATTTCTCTTCTTACCATACAATTTTTTGGCTGGCTTGAATTTCGTTTTCCATTCTTGCTTCATAATTCTTCCGCCTATGTCTATTGTATTTATATATGTACAGTTTTTTAGTTTATTATTATTATTATTATTATTGTTATTATTATATGTATTATTATTATTATTATTATTATTATTATTATTATTATTATTAATTTTCATTTGTTTACTTTCTCAATTCAACTTTTCTCATCTTGCATTCCATTCTTTCGCGTAACTTACTTTCTTTTTTACACTTTCTGTCATACGTCGATTATTTCTTTTACTTTTGCTTTACCTTTAATAGTTTATTTCAGCTTTTCTATCTGTCTGTCTATAACCAGGCTTCTTAATCTTGGAAGGGTTGGCCACAACTCCCCTCCATGTCGCCTTGTCCCCTGTCATTCGGCTGCCCTCCCTCCGACTCAGACCCAGTTCTCTCATATACATCTCACTCCGTCCCTTAATCTCATCGTCGGTCTTCCCCTCTCCCGCTCCCCCTCCAGCTCACTTACATACGAGTACACGTGGGAAGACCGTCTTTAGTATTTTTCCCACTTTCGCAAACCACCATCTTCCACTGCCCCCACCCAACCCCACCATTACCCCACTGCACCCCACCCAATCCCACCATTGCCTCATTGCACCCACCCAACCCCACCATTACCTCACCACACCCAACCCAACCGAACCCACCATTACCTAACTGCACCCCACCCAACCCCACCATTATCCTACTGCAGCCCACCCAACCCCACCATTACCTCATTGCACACACCCAACCCCACCATTACCCCACTGTACCCCACCCAACCCCACCATTACCCCACTGCACCCCACCCAGCTCCGCCATTACGTCACTGCACCCCACCCAGCCCCACCTTTACCCCATTGCACCCCACAAAACCCCACCATTACCTCACTGCTCCCCACCCAACCTAACCTTTACCCCATTGCACCCCACCCAACCCCACCGTTACCTCACTGCATCTCACCCAACCCCACCATTACCTCACTGCACCCCACCCAACCCCACCATTACCTAACTGCACCCCACCCATCCTCACCATTACCTCACTGCACCCCACCCAACCCCACCATTACCTAAGTGCACCGAACCCATCCTCACCATTACCTAACTGCACCTCACCCAACCACACCAATACCTCACGACACGTCACCCAACCCCACCATTACCTCAATGCACCCCACCCAAACCCACCATTACCTAACTGCACCCCACTCAACCCCACCATTACCCCACTGCACCCCTCCCAACCTCACAAGTACCTTACTACACCCCCCACAACTCCAACCTTACCCCACTGGCGACCCCCCACAACCCCAACCTTACCCCACTGCCAGGTCTTCCCATGGTTTCCGTTCCTCCTACCAAAAAAAAATAATAATAATCAGTTACGATAGGAGAATTCATCGTGTCTTGTATCCATTTATTTATTTTTTTTTATTTTATTTTTTTTTTTAAGGAAAGGCATGGAAAGCAGAGCATAGAATCTTTCTCTGGTGGCCGGATGTTTCTCTAGTGGATATTTCTCGATATTTCTCTCCCCTACGCTTCACCACTCGTTAACTTACTACCAGTCGTTTCGTTACTGTGGCTCCTCGGTAGCAGACAGTTTCGCTACGTCAGACTTTTTATCCAAGGTGAAGATAGGTTCGGTTCGGTTCGGTTCGGTTAGGGTAGGGTAGAGTTGGGTAGGGTAGGGTAGGGTAGGGTAGGGTAGGTTAGGTTAGATTAGATTAGGTTAAGTTTGGGTTGGTTTTGTTTGGGTTTGGTTAGATTAGGTATTTATTGTGAGATTTATGAAAAACACTAGAATATCAGGTAGTGAAGTGACCGATAGCCAGTTGTCCAGGACCAAATGACCAATAACGAACTATCCTGAACTCTTCCCTTTTTCTCTTGTTCATTCGTCAAAAGCAGATTCAAGTTACGGCTTGGAATCGATCGTAAATATGTTTGAGAATCCCACCCCTTCTCTCTGACCTTGTATTTACTCCTCCAGCTTCCCCAAATTTGCAAGGAAAAAGGGAAAAAACCGTCTTAACCCACTGAACCACCCCAAAGGAATCCCAACCGGGTTCTCATCCTGCGTCATTCATCCCACTAGGTAAATCCCCTCACCGCCGCCCAGTGCACCTTGAGACTTTTTTTCTTCTTTTCTTTTTGAGGGGGATAGGGTGAGAGAGGGAGAGGGGTTGGTGTGTGGCGCGTGGCAACACTGGGTGGATCTAGAGAGTGTATGTAGGAGGGGGGGATGTGGTGTGTGGGGGAGGGATGTGGTGTGTTTAGAGGGGGATGTTGTGTGTGTGTGTGTGTGTGTGTGTGTGTGTGTAGGGGGGGATGTGGTGTATGTGTGTGTGGGGGGGGGAGGATGTAAGATGTGTGTGTGTGTGTGTGTGTGTGTGTGTGTGTAAAGGTTGCGCAAGTCTACTGACCTCACTGCACACTTTTTTACGCTACACACAATTGGGGACGGCCATTGAATAATCAGACTTTTTAACTCATTGCTTTTGATTACACACCGTTTCTCCTTATGACCGGGTATATTTCTCTGTGTAAATCATCATCATCATCATCATCGTTGCACCACCACCACGCAAGAGTTCACGTGGTATATGGTAATCTCTCTCTCTCTCTCTCTCTCTCTCTCTCTCTCTCTCTCATAGGACGCTTGCTGTTCCTCATCATCTCGCGGGACCCGTATTTTTTTTTCGGGCAACTTAATACCTTTGCGTAATATACCTGTTGACGTCAGACGATTTTCCTCAGCTGAAGAGAAACCCATCAGAGCTTTTTTTTTTATTTTTTTTTTATTCCAGCTCACAACAGACGATCAGATGTAGTTAAGATGAAACTCCTTTATAGTGGAGGGTTTTTCAAAAAGTTCCTTCTGTACCGAGGAAAATCATTTGGTGTGAGCAAGACTGGGAAATAAGACGTCCTCGCAGCGAAGTGGTTTATCCCTCTGAGGACGCGTAACCACTCCAGAGCTTAATAAAATTGTCTGTTAAATATAATCGTCTGCTGAATAAAATCGTCTTTGAATCAAATCGTCTGCTGAATAAAATTGTCTGCTGAATAAAATCGTCTGGTAGTAATAAGAATAAAGCAGGTTTAGATTAATTGCATGCTTGAAGGGTTATTGAGGTGATTTAGACCCTTGGCAGATGAGAAGTTAATCGTGAACTATAAAAGAGAATAAATAACTAACCTTTTGATAGAGGGAGCAATGTAATTAACCCCTTCAGTTCTCTATCATATTTATTTTATGCTAGCTGCCTCTAGACGATTTCTTTCAGCTTAGGGAAGGCATGTAGAACAGGAGGGGTTAGATATAGCCTTCGTTAATGCCCTCTACGATTTTTTTTTTTTCAGGTAGATAAAATTATCTGAAGGTAGCAAGCATTAAGTGACATATACTGTATTGGTTTCAAGAGTATTTCCATTCATCTCTCTATAGCCAGACCCCTTAATCCCGTACTAAGAGGTGGCCACAAACAAATCGCCTCCATGTCGCTATTACGCTACACTCTCTCCGCCCTCCAACTCATCCCCCCACCCTCTGTCAAGACTATTTGCGTCATAAAAGGGTTGGGAGTGAATTGAATTTTGTTTTTGTTGTTGGTGTTGTTGTTCAATTTGACTGCGCCTACGGTGTTTGATGTGTGTAGCTAATTTTTGCGTTTTACAGGGTGACTTCCCCCCCTGCCCCCCTCCCCCCCCAAAAAAAAAATGCAGTGTGTTCTCGAGCCTCACAATTGGTATCGCTTATTTTGGGTCACCCTGTAGTTTACCCACAAAATGGTTGTGTAGTATTAACATACTTATTTTCACTCTGGTAACTTTTTTGTTTGTATTATTGGTGACTTTTTTTTTTTTTTTTTTTGTATTCTTTTTGTATCTTAGTTTTGGGCTGGTACAGAAAAAAATGGTGTGTTTTTTTACCTCGCTAGTTAAATGATACACGAAACGACAAAAAAAAAAAAGCGTAGTTTGGTTTGCTTCGTTAGTTACATGATAGGCTGCACGAAACTGAAAAAAATGTAGTTTTGTTTACTTCGTTAGTTAAATGATACACGAAACAAAAAAATGTAGTTTAGTTTACCTCGTTAGTTAAATGATACACGAAACGACAGAAAAATGTAGTTTTGTTTACCTCGTTAGTTAAATGATACACGAAACAACAACAAAAATGTAGTTTAGTTTACCTCGTTAGTTAATTTACAGAGGATACGACTCTCTCAACCCAGATTTTGAGCATATGATTAACACCAACCAGTTCCAATCAACGTGTCGATGGCGAAATTCCCCAGTTTCTTGTGTACTCGTTCTTGCCCCGAATCTTTGGCCTCGTCCTTCCAGTTACAGTCAGCCAGTTAGTGTAGTTTATCCTTGCCTACTTCAGACGATTTTATTCAGTTTGGGGAAGACCGCTCGTTATGAAGAGGTTAAGGAGAGCTGAATCAGACCCTCCTTCAGTAGAAAAATCTCTCCAGGCTGAGTAAAATCGTCTGGGTCAATAAAAAAAAGACAAAAATAAAAATGGCATTGAAAGGGTTAAGGCTTGGCAGTTGTAAAGGCATCGGTAATAAAAACTTAAGAATTTCTTGTCAGCTTCTTGTCCACACTCCTTGGCCTCGTCCTTCCAGTTCTTCTCAGGGATTTAGCTGGTATTGTGGACAGTCAGTTCCTTTCTTTTTTCTTTCCTTTTCCCTCCTTTTTCGTCGTGTTTCCTTCCTTTCAGTGTTCCGTTCCTTTTGTACATTTTAACCAGTATTACCCCTTCTACCAAAAGTATGTGCCAAGTTAAAAAAAAAAAAAAATCATTAGAAATTAGCAAGAATATAAGTAAAAATACATCCTTAATAATGAAGGGACTGACTAACCCCTTTGCTACCGAAATACTAAGATGAAAAAGAAATCGTTGAACTGCCGAAATACTAGGCTAATGAAAATCGTCCGGCGGTGACAAGAAAAAAAGATGACATCTTACTGAAGGGGTTAAGCGAAGTGAAGCAGCTGTGTTACCTCAGAGTCCGGAGAAATCTTAACTGTTTCCCTCTTGTCACCTCCAGACGCTTGTATTCAGCTTGACGTTGCTCTGTTGATTGCCACTCAAGATGAAGAGATGGCAATTCTAGGCCAAGTTAGAGCAAAGAGAGTATAGTGTTGAACTCAATGTGGAGAGATGGCAGCTCTAGGCCAGTTTAGAGCAAAAAGAATTGAAATATTGAATCTGGGTATAGAAACTGCCCAAAGAAAGGTCGCTATAACAACATACGGACAGCGCGCCAGGTTCAGGGGACGGGGTGCAACTTCCAGCCACAGCCCAGTTATAAACAGGAAAAAGCGAAAGTGGTTAAGCGGTACTGCGGGTGCTACACTTAGGGGTTCGGGGGGAGCAATCACAGCCCCCGTTCTGCAGTTCTAACCCGGCATCAGTTTATATACAGTTTTAACGATGTATGTTTGGAATTTTATATGGGTATACTTGGGTTTACTGACAGTTCTTGGGTGTATTGACAGACATCTGGGGGTTTGCGGAGAGGGTGCAGCCCCCCCCCTCTTCGACCAGATACTGCCCACGGTTTTCACGATGAAGGAATACGTTTTCTTATGTAGTCTTGGTCTCTGTGGGTACTATCCTTATCTTCACCGTAGGGAATTAGATATTAGTCAGAACAGCCTCGAGAGAACCATTAGTTTGGTTGCTGTTTATCTTCCTTTGAACTCCATTGTACTCCAAATATCCTAAGTATTTCAAGACAGATGGGTGTATTTATGGGTGTCGTGTAGTGTAGGCAGTGAGTGTTGATGGGGTAGAAAGAACCGAGGGGTAGATTATGAGTGGCCCATCGTCTACCCAAAAAAGAAATCACCCAGCTTTAAGGGTAGATTCTAAGGCTTTTTAAGATGCGAACCCCAGTCTTCCATAACCAGACTAAAAACGTGACCAATGCCGAATAGCAGCACAGGTTAATGACGTCAATAGGGGTGAAGGTGTTAATGCCAGCCGGTTCTAAGACATCAGTGAAGGAACTCCCCGTTTTCTTGTCGGCTTGTTCTTGCCCCGACACTCTGGCCTTGTCCGTCGGTTTCTCTCGGGGATTTTGCCGCGGCACCCTGATGTTTTTACCGAGTGGACGTTTGATTTTTAGCCCCTTTAATGTTGTTCCGTCCTTCCTTCCTTCCTTCCCTACTTCTTCCGCACTTTCTTCCTCCCGCACTTCCTTCCTTCCTTCCTCCCGCACTTCCTTCCTTCCTTCCTTCCTCACTTCCTTTCTTCCTTCCTTCCGAACTTCTTCCTTCCCTTCTTCCGCACTTCCTTCCTTCCTTCCATCTTCCCTCCTTCGATGATGAAGAGTTGTTACGAAATCTCCTTAGCCAGCGGGGATACAGGCATTTAACTGAGACTTTTTTTTTTTTTCTTATTCCCTCCTGTCTTGTCTTTTATTTTTTCCTTTTCCTTATTTTTTCTTCTGTGTTTATTTCTTATTCTTTTTCTTGATGGCAGTGTTTTAGTCTTCCCTGTCAACTTGTTTCTTTCCGTTTTCCACCATACCTTCAGTGTAGAAAAAAGACCAGATTATTATTATTATTATTATTATTATTATTATTATTGTTATTATTATTATTGTTGTTGTTATTATCATTATTGTTATCATTATTATTATTATTATTATTTATTATTATTATTATTATTATTACCGGTCTTGTTATTATTATTATTATTATCATGATCATCATCATCATCGTCATCATCATCGTCGTCGTCGTCATCACCAGTCACCAATCATCATCATCATCATCATTAATCGATATGGGTCGATGGGGTTTATTCCAGACTCGATCCTTTTTTATTAGCTTCTTTCTTTGCATTATTATTTGATCACACTACTGTACTGTATATGCCTTGATCGGCCTTGATCGTTGATAACTCTCTCTCTCTCTCTCTCTCTCTCTCTCTCTCTCTCTCTCTCTCTCTCTCTCTCTCTCTCCCTGACATACAGTAAAATATATATATATATTATAATGTATGTTTGTATCGTTCTTTTCGTTTCGTTTCGTTTCGTTTCGCTTTAAAGGCTCCAACATGCTTGCATGCGTCGACCTTGGTCACCTAATGGCGGCTTTCCATGCTGCTTATCTCTGGCAGGTTCCCTATTCAGTCCCTTATCCCTGAGGTCACACTCAGTGACCTCGTCCCAGGTCTTTTTCGGTCTGCCTATCGCAACCCTACCCCTGACGTAAACACTTCTCATCATTCTTTCTCTACCTTCCTTACCTGCCACTCTTTCTTTCTCCACAACTCTAATTAATCTCTCTCTCCTCAAAATTCTTTACTCCTCGAACCTCTCTTTCTCAACCAAAAAAAGCAAAAATGTAAAAAGAAAGAAAGAAAAGGAGAGAAAGGGAAATGCTGGGTACTGGTATGTGTTGGCTGGGAGCGTGTCGGGTGCTTAGGCTAGGTGCGGTGGGTGTGTTCCTGTTGGGTGCGTTGATGGCCCAGACCCGCCTCGACACCCGGGCCATCAAGGACGCCCTGGCCATGGCTGAGGCCACCTGGACACCTCCTGGCGGCCTTGCACGCTTCTTGGCCACCCTGCCCTTCCCCCTCACCCTCTTGGCCCCTGGGAGAGCTGTCGAGGATGGGGGTTAGGGCCCCCGGGGTGCATGTGGGGCCCCTGACTCCAACTGGAACCACGTGCCCTTCGCCTCCACCCTGCGACACCTCCACTACCAGGCATGTGTGCGGAGGTGGCGGGGTGGGAGGCAGGGTGGGGAAGGGTGGTGGTGGTGGCAGGGTGTAGGGGTGAGGTATTGGCTGGTCACCCTATCCTACCTCACCACCACCGTCTTAGCCACCATCACCCTGTGCCTCACCCTGGGGGAAATCCGACACGACTATCTTTTTTGCCCTTAGTGAGCTGGTTCTTCTTACATATTTTTTTCTTTCATTTCACGCTAATTTTGTCTTATTAACATTATTTTAACATCCACATAGTTTGCATAAATATAATGGAGAACAATATTAACCCGATGAGGCCGAAGACGTCTTTACTATTTCACCCTTGCTGCTTCCAGACGGTTTTGTTCATCTTAAGACAAATTCCCAGCAGTGAAGGGGTTAACGAAGAATCTGTATCTAATTCTGAATAAAATCGTCAGGTGGAAGCAAAAATATAAAGTAGGTAATTGGGCTGAAAGGGCTAACATGGCATCTGAGGAAATAAATCGGTAATGAAGAGGTGTTAATGAGCCTCTTTTTCTCTCTCTCTCTCTCTGTGTATTCATCTCCTCCGCTTTCCTTACTTCCTTTCTTAATCGTTCACTCTTTCTTAGCATTCCTGTCTTCTCCTTTTTCTGTGCTTTTCCTGTTTATTTACTCCTTTTTTCATTTTCTCTGCATTTCATATTTAATTAGTCTCCCTTTCTTAATCACTCCCTCAACATTCCATACCTCATTGCTCTCACTTTTCTACTTTCCGTATTTCTTCACTTCCTTCCTTCACTCCCCAATTGTTTACATTCCTTCCCGCCATAGCTTCCACTGTCTCCTACATTCCTTCTCTCCATCTCTTCCATCATTCATCACTTCCTTCATTTCCCCTTTAATTTCAGTTCATGTTTTATTATTTTTTATCTCCATTCCTTACTTATTTCCCTGTTCCTTAATTCATACGCATCTCTTCCTCCTTATTCCCTCCTTCCTCATTTCCTTTTCTTCATTTCCTTGCGTCTGTCCCTTTCTTTCTCCCTCTTCATTCCTTACTCCCTTCATTTCCAATTTCTCATTCCGTCTTTTCATGTGCCTACCTTTTCTTTCTTCCTCATTTCCTTTATTTCCTCTCTCTTTACGTTCCTCCGTTTTTTACTTTGTTTTCCTCAACCTTCCTTTTGATTTCCTTCATCTTCATAACATCTTTCACATGCATTCCTTCCATCTTTCACGTCCTCTCTCCGTATCGTCTTGTACTTCTTCATCATTCTGCCATACTTCCGTCATTTGCGGTTTCCTTTCATTCATTTCTTCTTTCCTTTACTGCATCACTCTTTAATTGCTCCATTTCCTCTTCATTTCTTAATTATTTTCATTACCCTCCTATACTCCTTACTTCCTTCAATCCCTCTCTTCGTACCCTCCCTCATTCCTCCATTCCCTCTTCCTCCATCCTTACATTTCCTCTTCCTTTCATTCCGTACGTCAGTCACTTTCTCTCTCCCATACCTTCCCCACTTCCTTCACTTTCTCTCTTCGTACCCGCTTTTACTTCCGTCCTCATCTTTCCGTCACTTCCTTATCCACCTTTCATTTCCTGTCCTCCCTCCGTCTCTTCCTCCTTCCCTCCGTCCTGTCCCTCCCATCTCCCGCTCTTTCTCTACGAGTTACTCTGTTACTCTTCCTGTCTCATCTTCCCTTCCTCTTCTCTTCCTCATTCCCTCCTACCTCTTTCTCTATTCCTTTATTCTTCCATCCCCCAGCTTTCTTCCTCTGTCTCTCCTTTCTTCTTCCTTCCTTCCTTCCCTCGTCTCTTCCTCTTCTCTTTAACCCCTTACTTTCCCACTCTGCTCCGCCCTTTCTCTTATTTCCTCCTCCTATCATCTCTTCCTCATCTCTTTATCCCGGTACTTCCTCCCTTCCTCTTCCTGTCCTCCTTCCCCATCGTTGCTTCCTGCTTCCTCCTCCCCTTCCCCTCCCTCCCCCCTCCCCTCTCCCCCTCCCCCTCTCCCCCTCCCCTCCCCTTCCCGTACCTGCTCCGTTTTTTTCTGCCTCCCACGTCTTCCTCCGCAGAAATTTTACCTTTTGATTTAATTTATAACTCTCTTCCTCCTTGGCTTTATTCCTTTCAGTACATCCTATTCTTCTTCCTCCTTTTCTTCAATCATTTTTCATGCTTCTTTTCCGCATTGCTCACTTCTTTCCTCACGATTTTTTTTCTTTACGTATTCTCTTTTCCACTCTAACTTTCCTTTTCCCAACATCTTTCCCTCTTTGCTTACTTCTTTCGTCTCTTGATTTTCTCTCATTGTACACTTCCTTCATCCTTCATCCCATCACTTTGCCTGCATCTTCCTCCTTGCTGTCTTCCTTCCTTCTCCCTCTTCTCTCCTTTCCTCCTTCCCAGTTTTTATCATCACATTTCCTCCTCATTCTTCTTACGCCTTCTTCTTCCTCATTCATAGTCTTTATTTTCTCTTTGATTTATTTCATTTTTCTGACTCCTTCAACCCCTTCGTTACGGTGACAGTTTTTTTTCACTTTGCTGTTACCAGACGAATTTATTCAGCTTTTTAGAGGCTTTTGAGAATGGAGGGGTTAAGTATAGCCTTCATTAACCCCTTCACTACTGGGGTCTCTCCTAAGCTGAATAAAATCGTCTGGGGAGAGCAAGAAACAGCGAAAAAGACGTCCTTGGGTTGAAGGGTTGACTTTCACTGTTGTTGTTTTTGTTACTGTTATTATTTATTATTTTTATTATTTATTTATTCATTTCTTCCTCCTTCTTCCCATCTTCTTCCTTATTTCCTACTTTTCCTTCCTTCCCAGCTTTCACTCCTCCTCCCCCTCCACCTCCTTCTCCACTCCTCCTCCTCCTCCTCCCCCAGTTGTCAGTCCTCTTTCTTACTCTCTTTCTTGAACTTTGTGTCCCTTCCTTCCTGCCTAATACCTTTCCCAGTTTCCACTCTCCTCTTCAGTTTTTTACCTTTCTCTCTCCACCTCTCTCTCTCTCTCTCTCTCTCTCTCTCTCTCTCTCTCTCTCTCTCTCTCTCTCTCTCTCTCTCTCTCCCCTCCTCCTCCCAGTTTATTCTATTCTTCCCCACCTCCCCATTTATGTTCATCCCCACCTCTCCATTTATTCTCATCCCCACTTCCCCATTTATTCTTTTCTTCCCTCCTCCCCATTCACTCCCCCCTCCCCCCGCGGAAGTGTACCTGTTTGACATTTCCTGCCTCTTCTGTCATTGACGCAACTTCCCTCTTTTTCTTCAAACGAAATTAATGGAGGTGGATGCACAGGGACGAAAAAAAAAGAAAAAAAAAGGACATAGTTGGCTCTTGACGTTATTCCGCAAAAACTGGCTGGAGGAGTTGCGCAAAGTGTGTGTGTGTGTGTGTGTGCTTGGAATTTGTGGGGGTAATTATTAGGATTGTGTGTGTGTGTGTGTGTGTGTGTGTGTGTGCTTGGAATTTGTGGGGGTAATTATTAGGATTGTGTGTGTGTGTGTGCGTGTGCGTGTGCGTGCTTGGAGTTTGAGGGAGCAAGCATTAGGATGTTTGTGTGTGTGTGTATGTGTGCTTGGAATTTGTGGGAGTATTAGGATTTGTGTGTGTGTGTGTGTGTGTGTGTGTGTGTGTGTGTGCATGCGCGCGCGCGCTTGGAGTTTGTGGGAGTAAGTATTAGGATTTGTGTGTGTGTGTGTGTGTGTGTGTGTGTGTGTGTGTGTGTGTGTGTGTGTGCTGGAAGAGAGTGAACATTTTACTTTATTTATATTGACTAGCAGAGCACTGGAGCCAGAAGTATATGGTGAATAGCAGCTTTATTTATTGATTTATTTTATATTTTAAGTCAGCATCATTTTTGATACCTACAGTCGAGGACAAAAGTTCTCCAGATATTTCACCTTATTCTTCTCACTTTTCTCCGCCGGCAAATGTGAGGTGAGAGAGGCTTAATATACCTCGTTGCCAAAAATAATTGTCTTTGATATGCTGCAGCAGGGAGGAAAGCAGCGAACGTGCCATAAGCGTGCAGTGAAGGCAGTTGGTATAGTAGACGAACTTTTGCACCTGCCTGTATACACACACACACACAGACACACACACACACACACACACACACACACACACACACACACACACACACACACACACACACACACACACACACACACACACACACACACACACACAATGAGTAGGCTACATTGAATTTCTGAATGAACACAAATATTTTTCTCTCTGGATGGTTGGCATTTGTAGTTCCGTTGATCATCTCGTAATAATTCCCTAACAGTACAGTATTTATAGCTCGATCTAAAAATACTCCTAACTCAGCACCAAAAATGTCAGTATTTGTTGAATTAAAGGGTAGTTGATATGCTTCGCTCGTTGTATCATATTTTAAAATGCTAAAGTGATCGGATACTTTTTCGTTTTTTCTTTTCCTTTCTTTCTTTATTTCTTTTTTTTTTTTTTCTTGCCATGCGTACTTATGATGATGTGTACCGTATATGTTACTCCTGCGCAGCCGTCAGCCAGTCAGATGCGTATTTATATTTCATTTTGGTGATTGTTGGTTTGAGAGAGAGAGAGAGAGAGAGAGAGAGAGAGAGCGCACACACGCACGCACGCACACACACACACACACACACACACACACACACACACACACACACACACACACACACACACACACACACACACACACACACACACGTTTGGTGTGACGTCAATAACCACATACCATAACCCGGCCCCTCCGGTTCTCTTGTGACCCCTCCCCCCCCCCACAACCGAGCTGGATTTGCCCCACGGTTTGCAACGGTCGGAAACGGCAATAGCGATGACGTCAGAGTCCGAGGGGGGGGGGTCGTCCGGTCTTTCCCGCTTCGGAGTACTGTAAGGCGGAGACATTTGGCTGGGTTTTTTCCTTTCACCTACATAATTGTTATCCCGGAGTCGTGTTATGATGGGTAGGGCTGGTGGTGTGATGTTCTCTCTCTCTCTCTCTCTCTGATAATATATATATATATATATATATATATATATATATATATATATATATATATATATATATATATATATATATATATTGCCAGACGCCTCAATCCCGTTTGGGGTGGCCACAAACAAATCGCCTCCAAGTCGCCCTGTCCCCCGCCATTTCACTGCCCTGCTCCCAACTCACACCCCCCTCTCTCATATACCTCTCCACCCCATCCCTCCATCTCATCCTCGGCCTCCCCCTCCCTCTTCCCCCCTCCACCTCACTCACATACACTCTCTTCGTCAGTCTTTCACCCTCCATCCTCTCCACATGGCCAAACCACCTCAGTGTGTTCCTCATAACGCTTTCTATCACATCCACATCCACACCACAACGCTCCTTTATATCCTCATTCGTCAGCCTGTCTCTCCATGTGACTCCACAGGCTCCTCTTAAATAACTCATTTCCACTGCTCTCACTCTTGACTTTTGTCCTTCCAACAACGTCCAAGCTTCACTTCCGTACGTTAGAGTTGGTATCACAATACTGTCATGTAGTAACTTTTTCACTTCCATGCTCACTTCCCTGTTTCTTATCACTGCTTTCAAAGAACCAGCAACCTTTCTTCCCTGCTGTACCCTTTCAAGCACTTCACCCTCCAAACCTCCATCCTTACTCATCACACTACCGAAGTACTTAAACGTACTCACATTTTCCAATTCCTCACCATCCAACCTCGCTGTACATTCACTTACTTCACCTCTCTCAAAGACCATCACTTTACTCTTCCCTACATTCACCTTTAGATTCCGTTTCTTACACACCTTCTCAAACTCATCCACCAAGCCTTGCAGCTCCCCTCCATCTTCACTCAACAACACAGTATCATCTGCAAACAACAGTACAGGGAGTTTCCAAACACTATCCTCTCTCACCAGGGCCACTCCAACATCCACTACCCTACCTTGTACCTCTTTTATTACCCCATCCATGTACAGATTGAACAACCATGGAGACATGACACATCCCTGTTTCAAACCAACTTTCAAAGAGAAAAATTCACTTAGTTCACCATCCACACGTACTGCAGCCTTCGCACCATCGTACATACTCTTCACAGCATTCAACAACATCCCATCTACTCCATATATTCTTTAACACTTTCCACAATCCTTGTCTATCCACCCTGTCATATGCTTTCTCCAAATCCATGAAAGCCGCATACAACTTCTTTCCCTTCTCTAGAAACTTTTCCACTAAAGATCTAAGAATGAATATCTGATCTACACAACCTCTTCCCTTCCTAAAGCCTCCCTGTTCTTCTCCAACTAATTTCTCTGTTCTTTCTCTAACTCTGTCAATAAGTATCCTACCATACACTTTTCCTATTATACTAAGAAGACAAATGCCCCTATGATTACCACACACTTCTTTTTCCCCTTTTCCTTTGTGCAAGGGAATAATTATACCTGACTTCCAATCCTCCGGGACTCTACCTTCCTCCCAGGCCAATCTCCACATCTTCCACATCCATTCTGCTACTATCTCTCCCCCGTGCTTCAGCATTTCACCACACACTCCATCAATTCCTGGGGCTTTCCCCGATTTAACTTTCTTCATTGCTTCCACAACTTCTATCCTACTGATTTCTTCCTGTCTTCTCACCTCCCTCCTTCTCCCAGCCATTCCCAGCCACTTATACTCGCATTACTTCCATCCTCTACGTTCAACAATTCCTTAAAGTGTTCTCTCCATCTGCTCACTTTTTCTCCCTTCTCCACTAGTAATCTACCATTTTTATCTTTCACTCCCATGCTAACTTCACTTCCACCCTGTCTTACTCTTTTCACCTCTCTCCAGAACATTTTCTTACAGTCCCTCCACTTTACACTCAAATTCCTTCCAAATTCCTCATCCACTCTCTTCTTACTCTCTCTTACTAATCTTTTCACCTCTCTCTTTCTTTCTACATATAACTCTCTCTTCCGCCTCTCAACTTCTTCCACGCCCCTATTTCTCATCCATTCATTGTATGCTTTCTTCTTTTGTGCCACAGCCTGTTTCACCTCTTCAGTCCACCACGCTGTTCCTTGCATCCCCCCTCCGTCTTCTCTTCCTTCCACACACCACATCACATGCTGCACATATTTCTTCTGTAAATATCCTACACACACCTTCCACGTCTCCCATCTGCTCCAATTCATATCTGCCCAATCGTTCCTCCACTTCTCTCTCATACTCTGCCTTTTTCTCATCCTCTTGTAACCTTTCCTCTCTCCTTGCAACTACTCCTTCCTCTCGTCTTTCCCTTCTTCTATTCCTCCATCTTACTTGAATTCTAATTCTGGCCACCACCAAGCAGTGGTCAGAAAGTCCACTCCCCCAACCTCTATAAGCTCTTGCATCCATTACACATCTTCGCATCCCTTCATCCACAGACTCATAATCAATCATTTCCTTCCTTTCATTCAGTTCACCACCCACCCTTCTCATCACTCGCCATGTATACCTGTGGATCATTTTATGCCTGAAGAGGGTGTTGGCTATCACCAACCCCCTCCCAGCACAAATTCCACTAACGCACTCCCATTCTCATCTATCTCAGCAGGCACACCCCACTCACCAACTATTCCATCCACCTTCACATTCCCAACTTTACCATTCATATCACCAATCAAAAACACTCTCATTCCTTCCAAACTTTTCCATGCACACTTCTACATTTGTCCAGAACTCTTCTCTCACTCTTGTAGCACGATCTTGCGTTGGCGCATACACACACACAATCGCCCACGTTTGTATTCCAACTTTCAACTTTACCCACACAATCCTTGACCCAACTGATCCATACTGTCTTATGCTCCTCTTCCATCTTTTACTCACAACTATACATACTAATTCCTTTGCCCTCTCATTCTCACCTACTCCTGCACATATACCCCATCCATACTCCCATTCTCTCACACTTTCTCCTCTCCATTTTGTTTCAGTTATTCCACATACATCCACTTTCGCACCCTCAAGCACCTGGACAATCTCTCTCTTTTTCACCTCATCATTCGCTCCCCTTACATTCCAAGTTCCAATTACCATGTCCTTTGTCCGGTCCTTGGTCGTCATCGTTTGGTCAGTCCTTGTCCGAGGCTTATTGTTTGTTTTTTTAGTTAGTTGTTTTGCGGGGAGGGGCACTAACCCTCCGCCAACCCTTTTAGTCGCCTTTTACGACAAGCAGGGATACTAGGGGAGTATTCTTGAAAAACCAGTATATATATATATATATATATATATATATATATATATATATATATATATATATATATATATATATATATATATATATATATATATATATATATATATATATATATATATATACTGGCAAATGAAATCATTACAACACTTCAAATAACATGCAAAAAACACATTTTCCGATTCGTACTTGGCTAGCCTGTCGAAGAGTCATTTCTGGTCTTCACTCTCCCTCCATTGAGAAGGTCTTTGCCCTGCAGTGGGCCTCATAATTATGGACAGTTCAGAGCAGATACATAGCGACATTCAACGTGAATTATAAATTACCATAAACTTTGATACGCTACTCATATCGAATGGTTTACCAAGCAATCATTTTTGTTTGTGAAAAACACCCGTTAACTCGTAGACTTCGCCCAGTAATTTCGGCTGGCATCATTACGTGGCACTTTTCTCGTTAGATATTTGAATTTCCAACCAGAGTTTGATTATCGGTATATACTTTTTCTGTGTCGATTTTCTTTCACTTAAGTTATTTCCATATTTGGTTAAATCTCAAAATCTTGGATGTAGTCAGGGCAGACACATGACCTTTTCTCAACACACAGCGTCAGTGCAAAGGTTTCTTGTAAACTGGATTTTCTGAAAGCAATCACAGACACCACCTTCGAGAAGCAAAAAGTGTTTATGAGAACATTCTTCGGACATTTCATCACCAACATTTAGGCGAGATCATGTTGGGCAACTCACCATAGTGGCCACGTTTATGGAAAATTCAGCTAAAAACAAACAAACAAGCAAACAAAGACAGCCGAGCCAAGGCTGTAAAATAATAACAGGACGTGCAAAGACAACAAATGCTGGTCACCTAAAAAAAAAAAAAAAAAAAAAAAAAAAATCAAGAAATAACGTCAAACTCAGAACAGACACACACACACACACACACACACACACACACACACACACACACACACACACACACACACACACACACACAAAAGTACTAAACAGTCATTTGCAAACATCCTTCCTCCACCACCCAACACGACGTTACAGAAACACCTACACAAACGGATAAAATTATGTCTTAAAACACAAAAGGCCAAGGTGTACTGAGCCCCAGATTTCGGACCATCATTTTGTGAATCCCATGAGGAGATCAGTGTGTGGTTCGCGTCTCTACCTCGCTGTCGAATGTAATGTGGTGTGAATGCTAACCACATCTAATGCTGACAACTGATTCACAAATGACTGAGATGAATTAGGAACCCGCATACACCATCACAGTCCCAAGTTTAATAAGGATCGTAGCCAGCACAGCCCTACGAAACCTTCAGTCAAAGAGCTTCCTTCATGAACTTTCTCCAGGTAATCATTCCACATAACTGCCCTTCCTAGAGACACAGTGGTTCACCTTGCCAGGCTGCGCTGTGGCCATCACCTTCTATGCCTTGGTACCCGAACAAAATACGGTTCACACACACACACACACACACACACACACACACACACACACACACACACACACACACACACACACACACACACACACACACACACACACACACACACACACACACACACACACACACACACACACACACACACACACACACACACACACACACACACACACACACACACACACACACACACACACACACACACACACACACACACACACACACACACACACACACACACACACACCATTCTACCCTTACTGACCTAACCACTTCCTCACACTACAACACATTTGGGTCTATTTACCTCTTAGACCTCACATTCACGTCACAAATTATCCTCATTGTAATACCGCCATATTTACTCACCTTATATACTACGCTGTCAAAACACACTTAAGCCCCACTGAAGCGCTGCCAATCACAGTATAACACATCCAGCATACACTATTATACAATCGCCATACCACAACACACTAAGCTCTCACTGCTCTCTTCCCTCCTTCCCTTTCCGCTTTACGCCTATAGCGAATTCAGTTATCATCATCATCTCTCCCCTCCCCTTCCTGTATAATCACATAAGACCAGTGACCCAGAATAAACTCATGAGGGAGGAGGAGACTTCTATTCCATATTCCTATTTTCTTTCTCTTCATTCTTATTTTTGTACATGTTTTTTGCATTCTCTTTAATTTTCATTTTTCATTATTACGTCATCATCATCATCATCATCGTCTGTCTCTATATGTGAGAGTTCATATGAGGGCTACTAAGAACCCGACCTGATACTCGGAGGGAGAGTGATAGCCAGAATTAATCCTTGCTTATGCTAGCGAAGCACGGATGATGTCCAAGAAGATGCATGTGAAAGTGGAAGTGTTGTATAGGCTACATGTGTCAGTCTGTATGTTATGGGTAGTACAGATAAGGTGCAAACATACTCAAGCATATGAAAGGACATATTTCTTCTTTATCTTGCATCTTTTCCCACCTTTATTTGGAGTCGATGTGTTTGACCAATCTTCGTCATACAGCTCGGTCATGCGCCGCCTCCCTCGTCAGCCCCTTCTTTCTCAAATCTTCACACAATCCATCCACCTCCTCTTCGGCCTTCCCCTCTTTCTTGTACCTCCATTTTTTCCACCTCAAACCTTAAATGTCCGCCACGGTCTAGGTTTGAACCCTGAACACGTATAAGAACACGTAATCACCGCGGCCCCCACAGTCACACTATTTTCCCAGTAATTCAGGTTTTAATCCCTTCAGTATGATGACGTCTTTTATTGAGTTTTCTTCCTACCTTAACACGATTTTGTTAACTTTAAAATGGCCTCTAGGAGTTTAGTTAAAAAATATTATTGTCTTCAGTAACGCGCTCAGTTTGAAAAATCTGCCCTGAGCAAAGTAGAATTGTCTGAACGTAGCAAAGACTAAAGTAAATAATACGTTGTCAGAGTTAAGTGTTTAGCCCTTTCAGGCCGAGGAGGTCGTTTATTTTATTCATGATCTGACGATTTTATTCAGTGTAGGTGTATCAGTGATTTATTTATTTATTTAGTTTTAAGCTGGCGGAGTTAGATACAGCCTTTATTAATCCCTTTAATTAAGAGGTGTCCCCTAAACTGAATAAAATGAGGTGTAAGGGAAAAGAATTAATTATAGAGCACGTCATTGAAGTATAAGGGTGAATGGGTATGCGTGTAGAGATAATTGCTGGATTGACAGGTAACCATTATGAAGGAATTTATCAGCAAAAATGATAATGGAAGTCTATTATTATTACCGGTGTTCGTTTTTGTGGTGAAGTCGTTTGGTATGTGGTTTTAATGGTCTTTGTAGCTCCTGAAATTCCCCCTTTACACACACACACACACACACACACACACACACACACACACACACACACACACACACACACACACACACACACACACACACACACACACACACACACACACACACACACACACACCATTTACGTATTCGTGTATCTACTTACCAACCAATTACCTACTTATCTGTCAGTCTACCCACTCAGTCACGTTCTTACTGTCAGTCGGCCTGTCTGTCTGTCTGGCTGTCTGTCTAATTCCCAGCTATTCGTGTTGACCTTCCCTTAAACGACTAAACCATGCCCAGCCCGCCATTGCAACACCAAACAGCGGTACCCCAGTGTTGCATCATTGCCAGGACAAGCCCAGACACTGTTGCAAGGTCAGAACCCACACCATGCACTTAAGACCCACCGCTACCCACTGCGCCACACGTCAAGGGTCGTTTTATAAGTGGCTTGAGGGGCTTCGTGGCGCTTTTTCCGTAGTGATTTATTGTGCACTTACCCCTTATTATCCTTTTGTATGTTATTGGTGTATACTTTGTTGATATTAAGCTATGTCAACATCTTACAAGAGAATGTTAAGTTGTTGTTAGAATAAGTCACTAAGGAAAGGGTGTTAGGAAACCTCTTATCCCACTTATAAAACTGGCCTTAGTCTCTTATTGGACAGAATTTTCTCCCAAACTTAGAAAAAAAAAAAAAAAGAACTAAAGTACATATATAAGTAAAACCTGACGAGAGAAGCATACCTTGTAAAATTTGTACTAAGGTCACGTAAGGCAATGGAGTTATCTTCGTTGCACGGTATTGCACTCTCAACACACCACCCTTGCATTAACTCAAGATTAACCCGCCTTACCTATGGCCTACACGTCACACTATTTTCCCCTTCAGCCCCAGGACGCCTTATTATACCCATGCCCGTGGATTGAGAGTGGGTGTTTTGTTTTACTCGACCGTGTGTGTGTGTGTGTGTGTGTGTGTGTGTGTGTGTGTGTGTGTGTGTGTGTGTGTGTGTGAACAAAGTAACTCAAACAATTTGTATCCGATTTTAGCCAAACCTGGTGGAGGGGTTGACGGTCTGCTAAGGGCTGAACTGTTGTTATTAGAATAGTGGGTCAGATGTCAGGGTCACAAGGTCAGATCAAAGCATGATCAACTTAAGTAGTTTTTATCCAATTTAGACCAAACTTCGAAGAGCTGTGCCACCACACGAAGGCGTCTTCTCCAGCACTTACTGGGACAAGCGGTAAATTGGCTGTAAAGGTATCACTAGGATTTTAACAATATTTTTTTTTAATTGCTGTTGACTAAATGGCAAAGAAGAACTTCGAGAGTTTACATACAAATACAGCATTTTGTATTCTTGCTACTACCAGACGTCTTTAGTCACTCACTACGATGACGTCTTTGGTATTTTTATTCTTGCTGCCTACAGACGGATTTATTCATCGCGTGGAAGAACTGTTTTAGTGAGGGGGATAATGAAGGCTGTCTCTTAACTCGCCATTGGAATAGTCTTCCTTCAGCCCGTATGCCGTAAAAACACCCCGCCAATACCAGTACACCAGTCCTGTATGAGGCAGCCCTTGCTTGTATTTAGTATGGACGGTGGGTGTTAGCGCTGCACGTGGGAGGACTGTCCGGCCTCGGCGAACGGTTTGTTAAGCCTATGGCCAGAGAGAGAAAGAGAGAGAGAGAGAGGGGGGAGGGGGAGGAGGAAAATCGTCTTGTCAGAGAAAAATAATATCGCCATCGTCATAACAGTAGTGATTAATGCTGTAATTAACCCTTCTCAGGACATGGCAAGAATATAATGGATAAAAAAGACGTGCAGGGATTGACTTAGCAGTGTTGTTGTTGTCTTGGTTCGCTCCTATAATACCAGCTCATACCGGTTCTTGCCAGTCCACACCACCTAACCCTTTGAGCAAGAGCATGTTGTATTTTCTTTCATTCTTGCTATCTCTTGACGATATGATAGAGACCACGGTTGAGTTTTTTAGCTGGAGGGGCTAGAAGAGATGGAGGGTAAAGAGGGGCAGGAGGAGGAGAGCTGGTGGTGGTGGTGGTGGTGATGGTGGTGGAGGAGGAGGAGGTGGTGGTTAGATATAGTATTAATCTTAGATACAATATTAATCAACTTCTTTCCAAATAGGGGACTGTCCTACACTGAATATAATGATAACATGATGAACAGCAAGAAAACAATTCAGAAACGTTACTGGAATAAGGGGTTAAGATTTCATACCAGGCCACACCATCTACTGTTGACATTTCGTATCAGCCTACACCAGATAATTTTAACACTTCATACCAGTCCAGGCCACACCGACTTAGCAACAGTCACCTTTGCATACCACATTATACCAGACAACACCAAACTATCTCACCAGTTCATGCCAGTCTTCACCACATTCTTTTGCTCATATGTCTTCATTATGCCTCCTACACACGTATGCCATCAATACTGCGTGGTGCTTTTCTCATTTTTTCCTGCCAGTTTCGGTTGGAGGGTTTGGTGGGCGGGGGAGAGCCTTCTTCGCGTTCATCTTTACTAGCCTTATCTTATTCTAGTAATTTAATAACTTGTAGGAGCTGACTTGTTTTGGGCAGCTGACCTGTTGTAGTTATCCTCTCTTCTGATGTTTTTATGTACACCACACTGCCACACACATGAATAAACTATCCACACTACACAACGCCACACACATACCATCCACACCGCATTCACACACACACACACACACACACACACACACACACACACACACACACACACACACACACACACACACACACACACACACACACACACACACACACACACACACACACACACACACACACACACACACACACCACTTGTAATACCACGGACATCACCATACAAATGCAGTTCCGACCACTACCACAGCAACTATTTACCACCAATACACATCCAATATATCCAAATCCATACCATATGACTGTTCATCTGGTATGCATCTGGTATCCACACATCACCAGTCACCACTCCACACTACTCTCTCCTTCCTCACCTCATTGTGCTCTATCCATCCGACATCACACGTACGCCATATCATTCCATTTTTTTGTCGCGTTCATACCACCCACACACCACACTTATAACACACGCGTACACCTACCAGTATCACACTACTTTCAAGCCACACTACGACCTACGCCAAACTCAGACTTCTTTGCCTTTCTCAGTTCCTTCTGTTCGGCTGCTCATAGGCTTCGTCTCCACACTCACCAAACCCACACGACTTTGCCCCAATCCAAGCCACTGGAATCCCACACCACGTCACACTCACACTACACTGATTCACACCACAGAGAGGGCCTTGCACAGCTCCACCACCACACTACGCCACAGATACTACACTCCGGCCGCACGCATACCACATTGACCCACACCAGGCCATGCCACACAGAGCCACGTCAACTCTACCTCCTCGTACTCAAGCCACACCCCCGTCTCCACCAATGGCAGGGTAGCTCAAACGTTGCTCGCGGTTCCTTCCCCTCTCCTCTCCCCTCCCCATTTTCCACCCTTTCCCAACCATACCTCTCCTTCCCCCTCCCCCTCCTCTTCTCAATTCTACCCCTCCATTCTTGCCTCATACCCCTTCACTCTTTTTGCCACCTTTCACTCCATCGAAGTTTATATTTTCCATGTCTATGTTCACTCAGCAGTGCAGTTGGGGACCTGAGTGTAATTTCAGTGGCATGTTCTAGGGGAGGATTGACCCTTAGCAGAAATAAATTGCTTTAATGACTCGTGTAGTTAATAGGCATCAATCCAAAACCTTCGTGTTAGATGTTGACAAGCGTCTGTAAATGTTCTGTCTCTAATTGACAGTGTGACTGTATGCAAATATGTGACTAAGGGACCGACTTGTAGCGTACTGGTGCTTTCAAACAGTTTTAATCCAGTTCCAACTAAACATGGAGGAAGGGTTGAGGGTCAGCCAAGGGGATGATTTATTTTTAACAACAGTAGGACAGCGGTCAGGGTCACATGGCAAAGTCACTTTAAGTAGTTTAAATCCGAGTTAGACGAAATGTAGCAGAAAGATTCGGGGTAAGCCAAGGATGAAGGGGTTCGGTTTTGAGAACTAGTCATAGGTCAAGGTCACAGGGTAAGGTCAAAGTTTGAACTTTGTGTGCTGTACTCTACTAGTATTTATTTAACGTTTATATCAGCCTTTATTGTGCTTGCCTTTACTGGTTGTTCTTACCTCTTCCTCTTCCATCCTGACTTCTCCCCCACCTCCCCAGGCTTCCTCTCTTGGCTTCTACCCTTCCTTTCTGTCTCCTACCCCCCCCCCCCCAATCCTCCTCGTCATCCCTCCCCTCAGGCCTCTTGCCTTTCCTCCCTGGGCAAAGGATAAAGCTATAGGGTGGTTAGGAGGAAGGCAGGACAGATACATGGCACAGGCAGTGAAACTGAGGGTGTGGTGTTGTTCAGGGTTATGGGCCTTGGTGTCGTGGAGCCATGATACTCGTACTGGATGTGGAGTATGATAAGCACTGTACACTGAGTTTACACAACGAAAGTAATTTTGAAAAAGGTGAAAATATGGCAGTAATAACATCTAACTTCACTGAAAAAAAAAAATTACAACATTCACAATAAAACGAGATTTCTTTTGGAAACTAATACACTCCATTTACCATTCATTGTTGATAAATACAACTACGTTACTCCAATGGTTTATAAAACAGCTGATACTGGAGAGGAGTGGAACAAATATTCACAGAATAGGACAGAGGAGGCTCGCAAACGACAACAGTAATAAGGAATACCACATGTTAACAGTAGGAGGTGTTTAAGAGGACTAAAGCAAATACCCTGAGGCTGCAAGTAGTTTCACTCGGTTTCCTCGTACGTGACGCCCCAGACAAACAGGGATTTGGAACCATCGCCTTGTTATCCATCTCGCATGGGCACATATCGCATGCGTTCATAGAGAGTAACAGGGAAAAAAATAACAATTATGCTTGGGGAAAAAAAGTGTCAGAAAAGTATTACGATGCAGTATATAATTCATGAAAAAAAAAATCATTTATTTTCATAAAAAATAGGTATGAATGAAAAGGTTATATTGCAAATAAACATTTATTATGGTAATCCTATGGAAAGCCACTTGAAGGCTGATACACTGTAAAACTCGCATGTCTTTCTTACAATCCACATGCCGAAATACCCCACAACAAAAATTGCTTGGGCACCCACATTAGTAGACAGTGATATGATGTACGTTTGGTTTTGTGTGTTGCTGACAGGCACTGGGTTGTGAGTGGCCATTCCACATACACTGTGAGGCAGCCAGTGAGGCTCAAACGCACGTCAGAACGTCCCCTGTATTTGAGTCATTGTTAACACGACTGAGCCATCAAATTCCTCGTAGGATTATACACCCTCCCCTCCCACTGCCCCATGCCTTATCCTTCTTTTCTTCCCCTCCTCCCTCCCACCACTTCCCATCTTTCTGTCCACTTCAACTTCCCCTCCCCCTTCCCTCTTCTCTCCCAGCGCAACACTACCTCCTCCCCCTTGTCTTTGGCCAGTATTTGTGATTAAACGCATACGCAACGCAGACTCGAACATACCACCGATATTACATCATGTCTCATCCACTTCAACTGACCTTTTCCTTTCCTGAATTGTATCCTTTGCATGCTTGAAGAAACGTATAGGACAAACTTTATCCTGTTTCTCAGCTTATTTTTAAGAGCTGCTAGCATGCAAGAGAACACCCTTAGTACTTATTAAAATAGCTTCGTTTCTCTTGACACTTCGTATAAATTGTGGTCAGATTCTGTGCCTGTTTGATCACTACATATGCAGAAAATTCATCCTGTTCATGTGGCTGTATTCGTTAGCTGAACAATGTACACATTTATTTATTTATTTATTTATTTAAGGCACACCATATGAACAAATGTCACATCATATGCATACTTGACCATTGAGTATCAGGAACTTTATGTCACTCAAACCACACAAGTCGACACTAGCACAGTCATGCCACACTCTCCAAACCCACACCACACTACACACACACACACACACACACACACACACACACACAAACAAACGCAACCCACGCCACACTCAGGGTACCCACGCCACGCAACACAGACACGTCATTCTCACACAACGCTGACCCACACCACGCCACGCCACAGAGAGCCACGTCACTCAGACTCCCCGGTCACGCCAGCCACACCCCCGTCTCCACCAATGACAAGGTAGCTTAAACGTTGCACGCTGCCCCCTTCCCCTCCTGCCCTGACTCTGTCCCTCTCCCATCTTGCATCATCTCCGTCAAATGCTTCTTCCCACTACTCCACATACTTCATTCCACTACTTCCTTCCCTTCCAGCAACTATTTTTTTTTTTTATCTTTGAGAATATGTGAAATTTTAAGAGTTTGGACAGGGAAGGACTGTTGGAGGGAAAGAAAGATGGTGCTAGAGTGTATGTTAAATGTGTTTTTACATTTAGTATTATACGTATTTTCCTGAAACCACCATTCTTCTGCTGTCTTCTTCCCCTCCCAGTCTTGCGTCATTCCTCCCTTGCATTCTAGATCTTTCTTCCCCTTTTGTCTGCGACTCCCCCACTCCCCATTGCGCATCCCCATTTCCCCTCCTGCCTTTCCATATCACTGAAATTGTGATGTGGACGCTCCCAAGCCAGCGCCTGTTCGAAGTAGTCAAATCAGACTTGCCCCGGGCCATTGTCTGCTGTTACTGTCGTCTGTTTCATTGTCTTTCTTGTATCTGTCCTGCTCTCCCCATAACCCTTGGATCGTACTCCCTCTTTTCCCCTCCTTCCTTTCCCATATCCCCTTTATCTTTCCACATCCTCCCGTCCATCCATCGCACTTTTCTATCCTTGTCTTAAACTGATAAAATACTTTTGTTAGATATAAACTTCCTATACCCTACGCCAAACAGCCGCGAAAGGACCAACAGGTCTGTTGTTATTTGCTTTCCTTTGTACTCCTCTGTACCACATCTCCCGTCCGCTTCCATCTCACTTCACTCCACTCCCCTCTCCCACTGGCACTCCACCCTACTTTCTGCCTTACACAGCATATCTGAATAAAGGTATACACATGACAGACTTCGGTAACATACCAGTGATATTACATCATGTCTCGACCACTGCAGTTGGTATTTCTTTTTTCAGAGTCATATCATGTGCATGCCTGACGATACGTATAAAGCAGCGTAGATTATATGGCATACAGTTTTTTGAGGATTAACACGTTCATCCCGAGGACATTCTCTAAATTTTATGTATGCTACCTTCTGGATTTAACTCTGATTAGGAGAAATATTTTGAAATAAATATAGCTGAGAAAATTAAAGTCATTGGACTGAAGGAGTTAAAACCACTTCAGTTTCTAAGGTTCTTCATGTGAACAGCTGTCATATCCTGCAGTTCACTTCTGACCACAGCGTATCATGCCAAATTCAACCCATTCCTTTAACTATATCTGGTGACTAGATAACATGACAGGGTTTTTAGATTTTCAGTACCGTGATTATTCCTTTGTATGACGTATACTTACATAGGCTGCTGGTAGTGTGTTCATTTTGAGTATATGGGTATAATTCGTGTGTAAAATGCAACCGTTAATTGCATCTATAATTTCTTCATTTCCCTGTACACTGCGTATAAGTGGCATATCACTCCACATTCATAGGACCTATAGCACACCACGCAGAGCTTCCTAACATCGGATAATCCTACACTAAACGCACAGCACATTCGCCAAACCCATGCTGCCACACACAGAGAACCCGAACCCCATTTACCAAACCCACACCAAATTCCCAGACCGTCATCACCACTAAGACCAACACCCAAACCACACTCATTAAGCCAAACCGCCCTCACCAAAACCCACACCAACTCAACAAGTCAAACAGCCCTCACCAAAATCCACCTCAACTCACCAAGCCAAACCACACTCATCAGAATCCACACCAGATTCACCACACTCACGAAGCCAAACCATACGCACCAGAACCACTCCACACTCAAACCACGCTTACCAGACTCATCACTCACGCCATTCACGCTTAAACCACACTCCCCATATCCACACCACACTGACCCACGCCACGCCACGCCACAGAGCCACGTCACCCCACCGCGACCACAACGCACGCGAGCCACACCCCCGTCTCCACCAATGGCAGTGTAGCTCAAACGTTGCTCGCTGTACCCTCCCCCCCCCCTCCTCTCTGTTTCCCCACACTGTTCTCCCTTGGCCCTACCCTTCTTCTATCTTGCTTCTACCTCCCCCCCCCCCGAACTTCCCTTCCTACTGCTTCCCCTCTCCCCTTCCCACTACCCTCCCATCTGGTCCCTCTCCCCCATTCCTGGATCCAGCCCCCTCATACCCCTTTCATCTAGAAGCTTCTCCCCCCCCCCCTTCGTGTCCTGCGTCTACCCCGTCCCCTCCCTCTTGCCTCACCCTCTCTACCCTCCCATCTCCTTTTCCTCCCCCTCCCCCTCCTCCTCCCGCTCCCCCGGCTTATCCTCCCCACCCCCCTCCTGCCTTCTCCACCATTCCCTCTTTCCCTTTACCCCATCTCTCCATTTTCTTATTTTCTCACCCCCCTATCATTGCCATCTCCCTTGCCTTATCCTCTTTACCTTGCTGTCTCATCCTCGTCCCACCTACTTAATTCTCCCGTCCTTACCTCTCGCTCCTCCCACTACTTTCTCATCTCCTTTACCTCCCCATCTTCTTCCCCTGCTTCATCATCCAAGCTCATCCTTCACCTACCCCCGAACATGCCTTTCCCCTCTCCCACTTCCCTCACCTCCCACTCGTTCTCCCCTTATCCCACCCCTCGCCTTTCCTTTCTTCTTCCCCTCCACGCTGTCCCGCTGCATTCCCTCACCGTCCCCTCTACCCTTCTCCTCCTCCTCTCTCTATCCCTCTGTCCTCTCTCTCCCTTCTATTTGCTTCCCCCTCCTTCCCCACACCTCTCACCCTCTCCAGCGCTCCCCCCCCCCTCCATCACCACCTCCCCTTTCCTCAGTACACTCAGCATTCCTGTCCCAAATGTATACTAACCACAGACAGCAACAGCCCTCCGGAATTTCGTCATCCTTCAGCAGCTCCATTAGTATCTTACCCTGAATCATCATATCCTGTGCAGGCCTGAACAGAAACACGTCAAACAGCCTGGCGTGTGTGTGTGTGTGTGTGTGTGTGTGTGTGTGTGTGTGTGTGTGTGTGTGTGTGTGTGTGTGCTTCATTTCTTCATGTTTAGATTATTCATGCCGGGGCACCTTTAGTTCTTCTCATAACGCCATACAATATTTTATTCAGATGAGAGAGTGCCCCTGGGTGTTAAATCTTTCGTGTTCTGGCCGGAGTATATGAATTAGATGGATAAAACGCGCGCACACACACACACACACACACACACACACACTTGATTGAGTTAGCTTCAGTGCCGTGGCTACCCAAATGATTTAACATCCCCACATACCAGATTAATACTTATGAGAATGTGGGTTAGTTTCAATAAGATTACGTTTCTATTTTTACTTTATTCTTGCAGCCTCCTGACGATTTTATTTACCCTGGGATAAACTTGAAATGGCATGGTAGTGTGATCCTCATTAACTTTTCCTCTGACTGGGGACTCTCCAAAATTGAATGGAGTCATTGGTGGCAGGAAGAGCAAAAATATATGACGTACGCTTGCAGAAAAGGTTTATTCATACGTATAAGATATATCCAATATTCATATTTTTACAGCTTGATTTCCGTATGCTTTACTTAAATGTTACATCATCGTTTAGGCTGTCAAACCAAAATAACTTTTATGTCAAACCAAAATAACTCTAACAACTTTATGTCCAGATTGCATACGATAAAATTCAGAGTTTCACTGTAGCACTTCTCTCCTAAGTAGCTACATGTGAACAGATGGTTACCAAAAACATTCCCGTGCCGGGAATCGAACCCGGGCCTCGCGGGTGAGAGCCGCGTATCCTAGCCACTAGACCACACGGGAGGGTGAGGAGTAACGTGTAAGTATTGATTAAAAAGCACTGGTGTTTCTTTGCTTGCCGGATGTTTATGTATGATATTAATATTAGCTTGTCTCTTTGTAGACCATATATACTTGACTGTGTATACGGTGTAATCTTTAGACACACACACACACACACACGACGTCATCAGTGTGAAGGAATTAAAAGATATGACTAAGAAGAGAGAATAAATTATAAAGGTGTATTAATTTTCTAAAATCGCTAAGGATGAGGTGCCAGAGCCTCCTAAACCCACCACCACCATCCTCCTCCTCCTCCTCCTCCTCATCATCATCATCATCATCATCATCATCATCCTCTCCCACTTACGGATGGAGAGAGGACGTGAGCGATTACTGTTATCTCTTTTTTCACGAATACGTATCGTCTCTTCCCGTGAGGTCTCGTTGTGTTCTTATCCTCTCGAGACGATTTTAAGATGCATACGTACAGAGCCATCCTGTCTGGCTCTATTTATAAGTGTGAGGGAGGCAAACGTATGTGACTGCCCCCAGCTGTGTGTCTGTGTTTTCCGAGAGAAAGAGAGAGAGAGAGAGAGAGAGAGAGAGAGAGAGAGAGATGCTTGTAGTGATATATTTCGAGTAATAGTGCGGAAGTGTTTGCAATTGCACGGTTTGAGATTATAATATTATTCGTTTTATTTTATTATTATTATTCTTGGAAGCAGGATTTTGATGATGTTAATGATAATGATGATTATGATGATGATGATGATGATGAACTAATGTTGCAGTAAGATAAAACCTTATCTGGTCGTAGGAGTATACTTCATGTCCATTATTATTATTATTATTATTATTATTTACGGTTGCTAAGAGGTAAATGCCTAGCGACTGTAACGACATAGGTAACTGCCCTGACCTGACCTATATGAAGCCTTTGCAACGGGTCACGTGGCATGTCAGACGGTGTAGCTGACAGGCGTGTTGCTGTAATGATTACTGACAAAGCTGACGACGCGACTTATATCCTTTTATTGGCTGAATATAATAACCAGGAGGAGTGTGGTAGTGTGGTAGTGCATTGTGTTTGTGGTAGATGAAGTAGGATGTATTGTTGTCGAATGCTGTGTGTATATTGAAATTGTATGCGTAGATATTACACACACACACACACACACACACACACACACACAAATGCATTCCTTAAGCTGAAAAAAAAAAATCGCCAGACAGTAGCAGCAAAAAAAAAAAAAAAATACATACGATCTTCTTTATAATGAAAAATCAAATAAAACAGGTGCGCTTTGGAATAATTCTCACTAATAAAATACGTATTATCTTTATTAAGGCATCGTGCATATACTTACGCCTCTTAGGTAACTTTATTTTTTATCTTATCTTCATTGTCTTGCACGTATACTTCATTTCGCTTATGCATCAGGAACCCAAATGTGTGTTTTTCGGCAGTGCTTTGGTTTACTAGTGTGTGCGTGCGTGTGTGTGTGTGTGTGTGTGTGTGTGTGTGTGTGTGTGTGTGTGTGTGAGAGAGAGAGAGAGAGAGAGTTCCAGAAATACCAAGTTTCCTGTGTGTGTGTGTGTGTGTGTGAGAGAGAGAGAGAGAGAGAGAGAGTTCCAGAAATTCCAAGTTTCCTATGTGTGTGTGTGAGAGAGAGAGAGAGAGAGAGAGAGAGAGAGAGAGAGTTCCAGAAATACCAAGTTTCCTGTGTGTGTGTGTGAGAGAGAAAGAGAGAGAGAGTTCCAGAAATGCCAAGTTCCGTGTGAGTGTGTGTGTGTGTCTGTGTGTGTGTGTGTGTGTGTGTGTATGTGAGAAAGAGAGAGAGTTCCAGAAATGCCAAGTTCCGTGTGTGTGTGTGTGTGTGTGTGTGTGTGTGTGTGTGTGTGGTGGGGGAGGGTGTTAGTTCATGCACCATCATGTTACTGATTGTGGAAGCTTGTTTGACGGAGGAGGGGGGACTAGAGGTGGGGAGGAAGGTAAGGGGGATGAGGAGAAAGGGAAAGGGGACTGGGGTGTTGGTTGGGGAGGGAGGGGAGGGGAGAGGAGAGGGCTGAGGGGGGAGGAGTGGGAGAGGAGGGATAGGAATGACTCTTCTGACGTTCAGGGGACTGAGTTTGTGATATGGATGTTCAGAAGGTAACTCATATGCTGGACAACATGACAGCCAACACCTTCACCATAGCCCTGTCTACCACCGCTGTCGTCTGCGTTTCTCTGCTTATACCTTCTATCTGTCCTGCCCGTATGCAATTCTACATCTTACAACCGTTTACTATCACCATCTCTGTCTCACTGCCTATGCCTTAATACCTACCCCGCCCTGCCCCTAAATCAACAATATTCCACTGTCTACTTAAACTGCTTTACATTTTTCCCTGCCCGTGGCTCAATCAGTAGAGATGTGGCCTGCAGTCCTAGCGGATCCAGGTTCAAATCCCATCTGGGAGAGGGAACAGTTTAAGGATTTTAATTTCATAATATCAGACTTGACTGATCTACCAGAAGTCCCGCCGACATGTCGTAAAAACACCCCCGGTAATACCAATACACCAGTCCTGTATGAGACAGCCCTAGCTTGTATTCAATATGGACGGTGGGTGTTAGCGCTGAAGTGGTGACTTGCAGAGAGGTGTATGGTATATAGGAGAACTGCTGGGCCTTGATAACAGGCTGTGAAGCCTATGCCCAGAGTCGGACACACACACACACAAAAAAATACAACCTGCCACTGTCAACTTCTATTATCTTCCTTTTATCGTTGTCTGTGCCCTGTATCTGTCTTACCCTCCTCTTAACCTCTTTGAGCTTACTTTGTGGGATAGAGAGGAGTCACTTTACCTCTTCATTTTGAGAGGCTTCGCGTGACTAAATTCGTGTGATTAATTAAGGGGAAAATACAGTAGTTGGGGGAACAGAAAACAAGGCAAAGCAAGGAACGGAAACGGAATGTGTGTGTGTGTGTGTATGTGTGTGTGTGTGTGTGTGTGTGTGAGAGAGAGAGAGAGAGAGAGAGAGAGGGATTGAGTAGGCTTACGCTACCTGTGGTAATGGGTGGCGTCCGCGGTAAGTAAATGGTACCGAGAGAGAGAGAGAGAGAGACGCTACTGGGGAAGCGTCTGTGGGTAAAGTGTGGTGGCGTGGCTTGGGGGGGAGGTAGGATGCTTGGGGGGAGGGGGTGCGGGTAGCAGGTGGGAGGCGGCGTAGTAGTGGTATGGAGGAATGTAATAGAGAGGAAGTGGTGAGAGAGAGAGAGAGAGAGAGAGAGAGAGAGAGAGAGAGAGGAGGCGTGGGTAAGAAGTTAAAATGAAAAGGAAGGGTGAAGTTTAGAGGGGAGGAGAAGGGTGGGGGGGGTGGAAGGAAAGGGAGGAACGGGGGGGGGTGAAGAGTAGAGCTTGGGGCGGGGGATAAGGGTTAGAGGAAGTCGGGGGGGTGGGGTGATAGGAGGTTAAAGTAGCGTGCGTAGGGTTAAGTCTGGCGTGGAAGGAAGAGAGGAGAGGGGGGTGGTCAGAGAAGGAGGGAGAGGAGGTAACGAGGTAACGTAAGAAGAAAGGGAAAGGGCAAGATAGAGAGAGAGAGAGGGAGAGGGAGAGAGAGAGAGGAGGAAAAAGGGAGAAGCATTGTGGGATACGAGGTGGGGGAGTTAGTTGTTAATGAGGAAGGTATGGGGTTTGTGGGTGGGGAATGGTGTTGCGTGGACCTTTATGATTTTACACTTTTAGCGTGGGAGGAAGAAAGGAAACGATGGGGAGGAGGTGATGAAGGGGGGAGGGATGGAGAGTGGAAAGAATGGGGAAGGAAGGAGGGAGGGAGAGAAGGGACTGGGACGGGAGGAAGAAAGAAGGTTAGAGAGTAAACAGGAAAATGTAGGCTTTACTGAAAACAGGACACCTATTGGCCTATAACGAGTTTATTGGAGGAAAAAAATCTAAAAATATAACCAACGTAATTGAGAAAAGAACATAAAGGAGGAATGCTCTCCCCACCCACCCGCTGGCGAAATATGTGGTAGGAAAAAAAAAATATGTACCTTAGTAGTTAGTATGAACAAACAGAAATTTTTATAGGAAAGAGAGAAGAGGAAAATACTGTTCACTGTACTCTTAGTGATGGAGGAAGGGATGGAATTGAAGAAAAAGGTGAAGGTGTGGCGTAGGAGGGAGAGAAGTGAAAAAGTCTAGGTAATAAGGGAGGGAATGACAGGGGGAAAGCCGTGGTAGAGAAAGAAGGAAGTAAGTGGTCATAGGGAAGAAGGAGGGAGGGAGAGGGAGAAGAAAGGGGAGTTCTGAGGGAGCAAAGAGAGAGGAGAGAGAGGCGTAAGAGAGGAGAGGGAATAGGAAAGTAGGTTAGTGATAGACAAATAACAGAGAGTCAGGTAATGTTAAAAGGGGAAAATCACAGTACTTGGAAATAATGGGAAATAGATTGGAGGGGAAGTTTACAGGTGTCATTGGGCTCCTACGACTCACCTGAATATAATACCAGAGTTGTCCAGATCACGAGAGGGGTATTGGGGACTGTATTAACTTTATCTGGGTTGCATGACTCATCCAGCTGAATAAAATCGTCTGAGGTTAGCAGGAATAAAAGAGAGCTGTACCAGTCATGCGAGGGTTGAAAATAGGGGGCAAAAACTAAGGACTATTCATATACATACATCCCAGTTTAAGGTTGACCGGGAGATATTTACTGTGACCTTTTGATTTTGTTTGTAGAATGTGCAAATTATTAGTTAAAATAGTCTAAAGGTAAATCATAGAGACTGGGGAGATTTAGCAAGGAAACAGGAACTTGCTTTCAGTGAGTAGGTAGCAGCGCCTCAGACAGGTTCTGAATTATACGTCTGAGAGAGAGAGAGAGAGAGAGAGAGAGAGAGAGAGAGAGAGAGAGATGCAGGTGTGTATGTATACCCGTGTGTGCGTGTGTGTGCATGTAAGTAGGCGCGTGTGTATGCGAGTGTTACATGTAAAGGTAGGAGGGGGGAGACGAGGGAGGGGAGGGTTAGAGGTGACGTGTACTTAGGAAGGGAGACGGGAAGAGGGATGGTGGGGAGGGGAGGTGGGCGGTGAAGGGGAGACGGGGGAGAGGAGGGAGTGAGGGCGGAGGATGGGAAGGAAGAGGCGGGGGGAACTGCCGAGGAGAGTGAGGTTTTAGGTGGCAGTGGTAGAACGTTCGAGACGAAACGAGAAGAGGCGGTGGAGGGAGGGAGGGAGGGAGGGGGGCGTGTGGTGGTGAATGAGTCAACACAGCGTGGTGGGGATTACATGAGGGAGAGATACGATTAGGAAGATGTTGCACTACACATTTATGATAAGATGATAACAAAGTAGATAAATGTAACGCTAGTGTTTATATATTTTTAAATTTTATATCCACTCCTTTCGAAGCCGATTTATTCCTCACATCTCAGTTAAATAGGATTGATGTTCAGTTTGAATATTAAGTAGAGGGTGAACACAGTATATTAAGTAGGGGGTGAACACAGTATATTAAGTAGGGGCAGAACACAGTACATTTTTTTTTTACACTAGAGATTGTCATTAGGTCCAGCAGTTCAGGTTAAGGTGTTTAATAAAAGGTTAATCTTATCATTTACAGATGCCGACGGCTTATCAGTAATGCTTAATTAGAACCCCAGGCAAATGGGGAAAATCGTAACTGAATAATTTTTACAGGAATAATGCAAAAAATATGTATGTATGTATGTATGAGGAATATGTCGATGAGTATATTAGATTCTTAAAACTTCGGAAAACATGGATGTTAACTCTCTCTCTCTCTCTCTCTCTCTCTCTCTCTCTCTCTCTCTCTCTCTCTCTCTCTCTCTCTCTCTCTCTCTCTCTCTCTCTCTCTCTCTCCACACATTAGAATATAATGTAGCTTTCTTGTTTCAAAGTTATGCTGTATTTTCTCTCACTGCATGCTTTCAGTCACGATTTTGTAATAATATTATTTATTATTAATGTTTTACCCAATATAATACATTTTTATTTATTGTGTTTCATCAGTGATATAATGAATCCTTGGCATGTTTCACTATGCGCTAATATGACAACTTGGTATTGACCTGATGAAGCTCAGGCAAGCGAGAGAGAGAGAGAGAGAGAGAGAGAGATTGTTTCTTAAATGTATGCATGTATGTATGCAGGGTTTATATATATATATATATATATATATATATATATATATATATATATATATATATATATATATATATATATATATATATATATATATATTCGGACAGTGTACCTATGTTGCACCTGAATAAAACTGTCTGGCTGTAACCATAACATAAATAATTGCAATTAAGTCAAAGGCATTCCTTGGAGTAAAACTGACGTGTACTAGAGGAGGGAGGAGAGGGGAGTTGGGTAGGGGGGCGGCAGGAGAAGTGGGGAGACTGTAGGGGAGAGGGATGGGAGGACGGGGCGGGTTGGCTAGAAGAGGGGGTGCATGTGGCTGTGCTAGAACGTCAGAAACAAGATCAGAGGAGGAAGAGGGGGGTATTGCAATGGCGGGGGCGTTGGGCGCTAAATTAGGGCAGCGATGTGGGGGTTAATTGTAGTAGTAATAGAACAACCACGATCTGTCTGGCCGAGCAGACGCATCAACCACTGGCAAATAGTTGCCCTTGCAGGACCATCCCATGCAGTGAGCCGATGTTTCCATGCGTCGGACAGCGCCTTACTACAGCGAGGGGAAGGAAAGTGTGGAGTTTAGATTCTTGGGTGGAAGTCGCATTTTCGTCACTCCTCTCACTAAACACTGTTAACAGGGACACCATAGTAGGCTCCACATCACCCCATTATTGGTTATATGATTACCATCTAGCGCTGGAAATGGTTTCTTGGGTTATAGGAAACCATTTGGCTTGTTACTCAATGTAGATACTTCAGTTGAAATATATTGACAAGAGAATACACATGTTTGGCCGTGTTTCCGTTGATAGAAAAAACACTATAGCTGTTCTTCCTAGGAGGTATATATATATATATATATATATATATATATATATATATATATATATATATATATATATATACACACACACTATATGTAACTGACTTATTTTCTTGTTTGCTATTTTTCTGTTTTTAGGAGTTACTAATATCTTTATCTTTTTAGTGCTGTCACCGGTTTACATATTGGACATATTTGTTTCCTATATAATTTCGATCATCTTGATATCGACATGGCTTTTGTCACTAACACACAAACTATTATGAAGGATTACGAAACCAAATGAGTATCAAAGGAATAAATATCGTGAAGTATTATAGGCCAACTATAATACAGTTCAATACCCAGTCAGCATTTTTATCTGTCTAGAGCCAGACAACTAAATCCAGGGGTGGAATGGCCACAACAGGTTTCTTCGATGTCTGTCTGTCGGTGTTTCTCTGTTGTAATATTTTTTTGTTTGATATACCTCTTGCTTGCAGAAAAAAAAATGTAGAATATCTTAAACAATGATGGTATGGCTTAGAAAGAAGTATTGAAATTAGGTGGAAGGTAACTGTAACATAAGGAGTAACTTAGAGCGAGCGAGCGAGCTAGCGAGAGAGAGAGAGAGAGAGAGAGAGACTGTTGAGGTGAGAAGCTGCAAGTGGTAAGAGCAAAAAGGGACAGTAGGGAAGAAGTAAAAGAAGAGGGGGCTGTAGGGGAGGTGGGAAGACGAGAGGGGAGGGGGTAGAGGGGGTTGGCGAGAGAGGGGTTGCATATGACTGTGCAAGAACGTTTAGGACGAGACAAAGGGGAGGGGAGGGAGGGAGAGGCAGTGGGAGGGGAATGGAGGGAGGGAGAGGCAGTGGGAGGGGAATGGAGGGAGGGGTAGTGTGGAAGAGGAGGGAAGGAAGGGGTAGTGTGGAGGGGGAGGGAAAGAGGGGATCATGTGGTGGGGAATAAAGGGAGGAAAGAGTAGTGTGGAGGGGGATGAAGGGAGGGGTAGTGTGGAGGGGGATGGAGGGAGGGGGCCGTGGAGTGTTGAGTCATCGCAGCGTGGTGGGGATTACTAGGACGATAGAGAGATAGAAATAGGAAAATAATGTATCAGAGAAATATTGATAGGATGCTGCGATTTATGTATAGAAATTATTACGACAGTTTTTATTTTGTTTATGTATTTTTATTTATCTACGGTATTTATTTATTTAGATTTATTATGCTCTTTTAAAGCTGGTTACTTTGCTCACGTCAGCCAATGTAAACACAGAGCCGTATTCTAAGGGGTTTGGAGATTTCGTAACACCTCTTCCTTAGCGATTTGCTCCGGATATTGCACCTCAGTATTATAATATCGGTGAAAATTATGTCGATATTAACCCCTTCAGTCCGATTTTGTATTATACCACTTCATTCTTGCTCCTCCAGACGATTTTTATTAAACGTAAGAAAGCGCTCTGGTGCTGATTTTTTTTTTTTTTTTTTTTTATGTGTCCGACTCTGGGCATAGGCTTCACAGCCTGCTCTCAAGGCCCAGTAGTCCTCCTACATACCATACACCTCTCTACATGTCACCACTTCGTTTCTAACACCCACCGCCCATATTGAATACATGCTAGGGCTGTCTCATACAGGACTGGTGTATTGGTATTAGCGGGGATACTTTTATGACATGTCGGCGGGTCTTCTGGTAGATCAGGAAAGTCTGCTTTTATGAAATTCAAATCCTTAAACTGTTCCCTGCCCCAGCCGGGATTCGAACCTGGGTGGATCAGGACTGCAGGCCGCCTCTCTACCGATTCAGCCACCGCCTCCCCACTTAGTGAGGGCTGTATCAAACCCCCTCCAGCTCGGAAAGTCCAGGCTGAATGAAATCGTCTGGAGGTGCTAGAAATAAAGTAGAAAATGCGTCATCGAACTAAGAGGGTTTAAGAACATACAGTATAATGCTATAGTAGGCAAAATGTATATCAAAGGTAGAGGTGGTCTGAAACTTTCTTTACCACGTCTTTAAGTGGGTAGAGAATTCCTTTACCACGTCTTTAAGTGGGTAGGGAATTCCTTTACCACGTCTTTAAGTGGGTAGAGAATTCCTTTACCACGTCTTTAAGTGGGTAGGGAATTCCTTTACCACGTCTTTAAGTGGGTAGAGAATTCCTTTACCACGTCTTTAAGTGGGTAGAGAATTCCTTTACCACGTCGTTAAGTGGGTAGAGAATTCCTTTACCACGTCGTTAAGTGGGTAGGGAATTCCTTTACCACGTCTTTAAGTGGGTAGAGAATTCCTTTACCACGTCTTTAAGTGGGTAGAGAATTCCTTTACCACGTCTTTAAGTGGGTAGAGAATTCCTTTACCACGTCTTTAAGTGGGTAGAGAATTCCTTTACCACGTCTTTAAGTGGGTAGAGAATTCCTTTACCACGTCTTTAAGTGGGTAGAGAATTCCTTTACCACGTCTTTAAGTGGGTAGAGAATTCCTTTACCACGTCTTTAAGTGGGTAGAGAATTCCTTTACCACGTCTTTAAGTGGGTAGGGAATTCCTTTACCACGTCTTTAAGTGGGTAGGGAATACTACATATTTTTTTCTTGCTGTGATAAAAACATGTGAACGTTATTATTCTGTCACCGTGTTTATATCAGTTAGTGTTAATTAGAATCTTAAGTGAGTAGTTTTTAGCCTGTTAATGTTTAGAAAGTCAGGTCACCCTACCACTAATGACACTTAAGATGTACGTGGTTAATAGCCCCATTGCCGGTAAAACACAGGTAAACGATAAACACACAGTGACAGTGATAGTGCACGTAGTAGCTAGTGTGTTTGGCAGGAAGTATTATATGTGCTATGGTTTATAAAGGAACGAAGAAAATATTAGTGTGTGTGTGTGTGTGTGTGTGTGTGTGTGTTAGAGAGAGACTCAGTAAGGACCTCCACTTCAAAAGATGTTTTTGTTAACGTTTTGTCAGCATTGATTTCCATATAATATTTCCATTATTATAATTATTTATTGTTATTTTATTATTATTATTATTATTATTATTATTATTATTAATTATCATTGTTGTTGTTGTTGCTTTTACTGTTATTGTTATTGTTATTATTATTAAAATTTATTATTATTATTATTATTATTATTATTATATTATTGCGTTATTTATTTATATAATTATTTACTTAAGCTAGGGAGAGCCTCAAGTTGTGAATAGGTTAAGTAGAGATACACATAGCCTAATCCCTACGGTTTCAAAAATCTCCCCTCAGCTAAATTAATCGTCTTAGAGTTGCAAGAATTAAGAATGACAGAAAATCGTCATGGTGCTGAAGGGGTTAAGTCCTCATGTCTTATTCTGAAACTGGAACTAAAATAAAAACTTGTCAGGCAAAGCAAAATCACTAAAAATAAAATACAAGAAAAATATACACTTGAGAGGCAATAATAAATTAATAAATAAAGAAATAAATAAGCGAGCGAGAGAGAGAGAGAGTCGTAATAAGAAAAATGAAAAAAATAGACGTAAAAAACCATAACACAGGAATCCAGATATAGATGTACGATGGGAAATGAAAAACGAAACATCCGAAATATAAATGTAGACAGCAAAACACTAAAAAAAAAAACTAATAAAAAAAAAGTTACATTCAAAACAGGAAGGCCAAAAGCAAAATGGAGGGATGAACAGAAAACTTTGGCCGAAAAAATAAAAAACACGACGAAAATAAGCGATGCAGAAGTGGAGGAAAAAATTGCTTTTGTGTTGGAGAGTTGAAAAGTTATACGGAAATGAGAGAGAGGGGGGGGGAAATAGAACGTAAAATTGATTCGTATTGCAGCTTACTGAAATAGTGAAAGTTGCAGTTTTAACCCATCATTTGAAAGGTCACAGTAAAAAAAGTTACACACACACACACACACACACACACACACACACACACACACACACACACACACACACACTGCCTTTTTTTTCAGGTCTGAGACACGCACTGAAGCTCCTCCACGTGTTCACACACACACACACACACACACACACACACACACACACACAAGCAGCCATTCTTTTTTAGGTCAGACACACACCCATTGAAGTTCCTCCACGTGTTCACACACACACACACACACACACACACACACACACACACACACACACACAAGCTGCCATTCTTCTTTAAGTCAGACACACACTCATTGAAGCTCCTCCACGTGTTCACACACACACACACACACACACACACACACACACACACACACACACACACACACACACACACACACACTTCCTCACATCCACATACCCCTACACACACACACACTCATCCCTCACCCCCATCCCACACACCAACACAAGCCCAGATCCAGGTCAGAATACCTACACTACTGATTATACGAGGAGCTGCTGGGCATTGATTCGAATCCCCCAATCCCTTCACTATCCCACGCTGACCTCGCTGGATCCCATTACCCCAGGTGGCTTCCCTCATGCTGGCCAGGTTACAAACAGGCTTACGATTGAGTCACTGTTGTTGATATTATGAATTTTTTGTTTGTATTTATTTATGTGTTCATTATTATTATTATTATTATTATTATTTTCAGTATTATGTATTATTCTTCCTCACCCTGCCCTTGGGTGGGGAAAGAGGTCCGGATGTTGATGATGATGATGATGATGATGATTTAGAATATTATTATTATTATTATTATTATTAATACTTGTGGTGGTAGTAGTAGTAGTAGTAGCAGCAGCAGCAGCAGCAGTAGTAGTAGTAGTAGTAGTAGTAGTAGTAGGTCTTCGTCATCATCATCATCATCATCATCATCATGATTATTCTTTTTCTTTTTTAAACAAGAAAACGAGGACCACGAGGAAGGCTATTTTTTTTCTTGTTATTCCCTCAAGAACAAATAATACCTCGTGATAATTTCCCCTCACATAGCTTTAGTTCTTTTACCTTAACTTGGCCCAGAATTTTCTTCATTTGGCAGTTTATTTCACGCAGAGCAGTGCTGAAACAAGACATTATTACGGCTGTGCGTCCTTTCCATGGCACATCTTCATGACTAGCATAATCTAGTGATGTTTCAGTATTACAAGTTAGTTTTATGCCATATGAAACGGAAAACATATAGGATTTTTGTTTTTCCTGGAAACAGATACATGAGATAATTTGCATTTTCCTTTACCCAGTCCTTCCCATGCAAAGAAATCCCACTTACGACAGAGAATTTGATCGTAAGTTTGTGTTTTCAGACCAAGGTTACTATGGGGAATTAAGCTGTGCACTCCTGTAATCCTATAATTTTTGAAACATGAATGATATACTTTGACATGACTAGATGAACACGTGTGATGGAAATGAAGTAGAGTGGGAGTGATTCAGTGGTTAGCGTTCACCTTCCACTATTTATCGTTCAGTTGAGTTAAATGACATTGTTATCTTGACTGTCACTCTACCTGACTGCCTTATTAATTGACGACTTTATTGATTTACAGTAACGTTGTACCTTATTTTATTAGCATTGGAATCTTTATCGTTCAGTTGGCCTACCTGATTTTGCTTTATTGCTGTTTTGACGACGCTGCTCTCTCTCTCTCTCTCTCTCTCTCTCTCTCTCTCTCTCTCTCTCTCTCTCTCTCTCTCTCTCTCTCTCTCTCTCTCTGTATGTATGTATGTATGTATATTTAAACCCATGCATACGTAATACAACCCCTACATGCATTAATTCACAGATATACACATCCCTCTCCAAATTCCGTATATCTGCATCAAACACACAGCAAGGAGTTAGTAAAATGTCAGTTCATTCAGAGAAAATCCCCAGTGTTCGTGCCTTGGGACCAGGTCAGGGGGTCCTCACTCCATTATTCTTACCAGAGAGAGAGAGAGAGAGGCCTTTATTCACAGTCACATAAGCAGCTCTGTAGCATTATGAGGCCAAGGAGAAGTTTCGCATCTGGCACTCATCGTTCCCTCCTTCCCTGGCCTGTGTCTTGAGTGCATAATGACCTGGTAATGTAACGTCGTCATCGTAGTCGTTCCTGTCGTCATCTTAGTCGTTCTCGTCGTCACCGTTGTCGTAGTCGTCGTTGTCTTCTCTGTAACATCATCATAATCATCAGGAGCAATGTCCCATTCTCCCTCCTATAAGTGGGATGGTTTTATATATTGTACGTGGTTATTGATAAAGCAAGTGTTTTCAAATTATTAGGAAACAAACAACCAGAGTAAGTCATCAACGGAGTAGTTTATAATATAGAACCTTGTAATTGATGACTAAGGTTACAGAAAATACGAAGAGGTGAAATTAGGGACGATCACTAAACATACGGGTAATAATTTAGGTCAAGGATATTCCCGAGTTGTTTTCACTGCTGCTGGTTGGGAGTGTATTACATAGAGTGGCCCTTGGTATTGTGGATACTGAATAATTACCAGCCTGGTTGACATTTCTTGGTGTATTCTGAACATAGGTATTTCTCATTTTGCTTCTTAGTATCACAGCTCCATGACTTGTTCAAATGAAGAATTATACCTAGAGTTATTAGAGTTGTTTTATGGGGAACATGGCTTATTCCTTTTTATGTCTGGTTGAAAGTATTGTATCTCCCCAGTACACAAATCTCCTGGGTGTATTAGTGTGCCAGTTTCATAATACCGTCATGTTGCTCCTACACTACACATAGTATCTTTAAATTAAGTCTTTTAAGTGCAGAGATAAGAGAAAACCTTACTTAATAACTGATAGATTAGAGGAAAAGACGTAAAGATATGGTAGATTATTAAAGGTAAGAGATAAAGATATGGTAGATTAAAGGAAAGAGGTAAAGATATCGTCTGTTATAAATTTATCAAAGTTACGTAGGAGCTGAGTAGAGTTTTAATCCCATTACTCAACACTCCGTACCATAACCCGACCCGGAACTAAGAGCCTCGTGTCCTGGGAACTTATAGACGCAGGTAGGGTGAGGATTATGGTAAGAGGGTGCCAGGTCGGTGTCTGTATTGGGGTCAGTGTGAGGTTTTTTGTGGGGCTTCAGGGTGAGAGAGGGTGGGATAGGGTGAGGCAGGGTATTGGAGGGTGATGGGAGAAGGTGAAAAAGGAATGTAGATGGGATAAGGTAGATTAGGACAGAGGTGAGCGTTGTACAGGGTGAAGTAAGGTGAATTAGAGTTCGTGGGTAGAGTGAGGCAGGGTTGTTATAGGGTGATGGACAGTGATGTAGATGAAAAAGAAAGGCAGATGAGGTAAGACAGACTGTTGTAACGTCACGGTAAGGCAGGGTAGCGTAGGGTAAGGTAGGATGGTGTAGAGTGAGGCAGGGTGGTGTGTGGTGGGACAGGGTGGTATAAGATGGGGCATATGCAGGGTGACATAGGATGGGACAGGGTGGTGTAAATTCAAGCAGGGTGAGGCAGGGTGGTGTAGGGTCAGGTAGGGAGGTGAGTTATTATGCCGGAGATAAAGTAAGGTGCGGCAGGGTAGTTAATGGTAATGTAGGCTGAGCTGGGGTGACTGTAAAATAAGGGAGGGTGAAGCACGGGATGAGCCAGAGTAAAGCAGAATAGTAAAGGGTGAAAGAGAATGAGGCAAGGTGCTTTAAACGGAGGAAGGGTGAGATAGGAAGAGGCGGGCAGGAAGTAAGGCAGGGTGGTTTAAATTGAGGCAGAGAGAAGGGGAGGTAGGATGGTTTACTTGAGGCAGGCAGAGAGGGAGGCAGGAAAGAGGGGAGGTAGGGTGGTTTAAACTGGGGCAGAGAGAGAGGCAGGATGGCTTAAATGGAGGGAAGGTGAGACAGGCTGGGAGGGGAGCAGGGTAGTTTAAACTGAGGCAGGGATAAAGGCAGGCAACGTGATGTAAAATACGGCAGGGAGAGGCATCGGGAAGGCAGGCTTGAAGTGAGGCAGGGTGGTTAAATCTGCGGCAAGGTATTGTAGGCAGGGGAGGCAGGGTGGTTAAATCTGCGGCAAGGTATAGTAGGCAGGGGAGGCAGGGCGCTTTAAGTTTAGGCAGGGTAGGCAGGCAGGGTGACTTAAAATAAGAGAGGTTCGCAGGCAGGAAGGGAGTAAACAGGGGCGAGATAATGAGGGTGTGTTTATATGTGATGATCCCCCTGACCCCACACCAGCTGTGTATGTGTGTGTGTGTGTGTGTGTGTGTGTGTGTGTGTGTGTGTGTGTGTGTGTGTGTGTGTGTGTGTGTGAGAGAGAGAGAGAGAGAGTTTGACAGCAGGCTTTTGGCAGTAAAAGTTCAGAAACATAATTACTCATTTCAAAGCACACTCATTAAAAACTGCATATGATATAGTTATTAAATAGTCTCAAAATTAGCATATTCATATAGCCCAGCATTTCAGAATTGTTTTTCTTTTGTATTAGCCTAAATTTGTCAGTTGGTTTGAATAAATGATTGAATATATGAATGTAATTATATATATGAAATATATACATATACAGTATACATAATACAAATGTAATACATATATAAAATGTGTGTGTGTTGAAATTAGTACCGGAAATTTAGTCGCGTATATGTCAGAGAGAGAGAGAGAGAGAGAGAGAGAGAGAGAGAGAGAGAGCGTTTCCAACAGGCTTTTGAGAGTAAAACCCTGGATAGCACATTATTACTCACTTCGAAGCATGCTCATTAAAAACTGCATATGTAATAGTTTTTATATACTTTGAAAATTAGCATGTAAAATGATCCTGCTTTTCAGAATTTGCTATTTGTCATGCAACCTCTGTGTATGCAAATATGTCTGTCTGTGTGTATGCATGTATATGGATTGAACAAGTAGTTGCATCCGTGTGTGTGTGTGTGTGTGTGTGTGTGTGTGTGTGTGTGTGTTTTGTATAATGGTTGATCCTTTGGCCCTACCTCGCGAAGAGAAAAGCAGTCCTAAAATTGTTAACGTTAATTTATGAAGCACGTGAAGATGAACGAATCGTCTCTCTCTCTCTCTCTCTCTCTCTCTCTCTCTCTCTCTCTCTCTCTCCATTATAACATCATCTTCACATACGTACAATCGAGAACCGTAATTTCGTCTGTCCCTCTGCCCTGCCCCCCACCACTGGCCGGATGGAGGTCTTAGCAATGGCCTTTCTTGAGATACCTTTGAAGTTTAATGAAATCCTTTGATAGTAGCAAGAATAGTACGAGAAATATATCCTTTTTTTTTTTTATTTTTTTTTTTTTCCCGGGAAGTCGGTGTTCGGTCTAAGAAGTATTGCTTTTCGTTGTCTTTTTTCGTGTTCATTTTTTATATATTCGTGTGCTCCCCTAAACCACGTCAGTACGGTGATCTGTACTTTATTCACGTGATTCCAAGGCGCCTTTATTCAGCTTGGGTATTTCAGACTGAAGGAGTCGGGTATATCCTTTATTGAACCACATTAACACCTCATATTAATAAAGGACTCTCTTAATAAGCAAAATAAAGTAGTTTGATATTAATATGAGGTATGGCAGTGACTTAAATAAACTACAAGAAGACCCCATAGTACTGTGCGTCGTTTATTTCATGCGTAAGATATATTCGTAATTTTTTCAACATTTTTTTCTTCATAACGTGGCCTCGCGGTTTAGATTAATGGCGGTGTTAATTGCGTGTGCGTGCGTGTGTGTGTGTGTGTGTGTGTGTGTGTGTGTGTGTGTGTGTGTGTGTGTGTGTTCGATTAATGGTTCCCTGCGGTGATTCTTTTACGACTTAATGTTTTTGCTGGCAGTGTCGCGTCTAGTGGTAGGTGTGTGAGTTTCTTGTTATGGCTGTGCTGGCGAGTAGAGGAAGAAGTTTAAAAAGATTTATGGCCGTATAATTTAACCAGAGACACGAGATTCTAGGAAAGGAAACCCACAATTTTGGGCTTGATTATTAACACACATGAAGGAAAATTGAAGAAGTTTGACATTCCTACCTCATTGCTGTTTGCGTGATGTACAGGGCAATGCAGTCCTTTCTGGTGTTTTAAAACTGACTGTCAAAATCAGAGGCCTGCTTGCATTTTATTGTAGTCGTTATCAAAATGTGTGTGTGTGTGTGTGTGTGTGTGTGTGTGTGTGTGTGTGTGTGTGTGTGTGTGTGTGTGTGTGTGTGTGTGTGTGTGTGTAACAGCCAGTTTCAAGATCTGTTCATTTCAAGATGCCTGGGCACATTGCGTTTAAAAGACTGGAGGTCATAAGCAGATAAAAATACAGATAGAGGAAGACAGTTCCAGGGTTGACCTGTTGCATAAATGAAGGACTGGGAGTATCGGTTTACTCTTGCATTGAAGAGTTGGAAAGAAATGAGTTTTTTTTTTTTTTTTATGCGAGGAAGAAGGAACCAAAGGCCATGAGCCCGCAGTAACAGTTCCCTCCAAGAGAAAAACAAAATACAATAGAGAGCCAAATTCAAGATCCGATCATTTTGAGATGCCTGGACACACTACGTTTGAAAGACTGGAGATCATAGGCAGAAGGAAATACAGACAGAGGGAGACAGTTCCAGAGCTGACCTGTTGCATAAATGAGACTGGGGAGTAACGGTTAACTCTTGCATTAGAGAGTTGGACAGAAAAGGATGAGAGTTTGCTGCCAGACGGGTGCTACGCGCCCGTCGTAGAGGTGGAGAATGCAAGCAGACAGTTCAGAGGAGCAGTGACCATTAAAGTAGCGATAGAAAAGAGATAAAGATGCAACAGTGCGGCGAAGAGACAGAGGTTGATGGGAGTCAGTAAGAGGAGGAGAGTTAATGAGACTTAAGGAAAAGCCTTTGACTCCACCCTATTGAGAAGAGCTGTATGTGGGGAGCCTCCCCACACATGAGAGTTGTACTCCACACAGGGGCGGATAAAACCCCTGTATAGAGTCAACAATTGTGCAGGAGTAAAGAAAGAGCGGAGTCGAAGCTTACCACACCCAATCTCTTGAAGCAGATTTTACAAGAGATGTAATATGATCTTTCCAAGATAAGTCCTGAGTAAATGAAACCCAAGCATGTTCAAGGATGATGCAGGATTAATCTGAATATTATTAAACATTAGTGGGTATACCTGTGGAAGATTTTGTCGGGTTGATAGGTGTAAGAACTGAGTCTTAGATGCATTAAAGACAACCATATTATTTTTACCCCAGTCAGAGATATGAGCCAAGTCAGACATTAGGTGTGCCATAGCCTCATCCCTTGTTTCTTGAAGTAACTGTTGAGATGGGCGTTGCGGGAACCGAATGGAAAGGTGAAGGATGGAGTCATCAGCGTATGAGTGGATAGGGTTAGATGTACAGCTTAGAAGATCATTGATGAATAAAAGGAAGAGAGTTGGTGATAGGACAGAGCCCTGAGGAACACCACTGTTGATAGATCTAGGAGAAGAAGGATGGCCGTCTACGACAGCAGCTATAGAACGACCAGAAAGGAAGCTAGCGATGAAGGCACAGATAGAAGGATAGAAACCGTAGGAGGGCAGTTTGGAAATTAAAGATTTATGCCAGACTCGATCGAAAGCCTTTGAGATGTCAAGTGCAGTGGCAAAGCTTTCGCCAAAGTCCCGAAAGGAGGATGACCAGGAGTCTGAAAGGTAGGTGAGAAGATCGCCAGTGGAGCGTCCCTGACGGAACCCATACTGACGATCGGAAAGAAGGTTGTGATAGGAAAGATGCCTTAAAATTTTTCTATTAAGAATTGACTCGAAAACTTTTGAAATACAGGACGTTAAAGCAATTGGACGATAGTTGGAGGGTTGGGAGTGGTCACCCTTCTTTGGGACTGGCTGAATGAGAGCAAACTTCCAGCAAGAAGGAAAGGTACAAGTTGACAGACAAAGGCGAAATAGTTTGCCTAGGCAGGGTGTAAGCACAGAAGCACAGTTTTGAGAACAACAGGAGGGACCCCATCAGGCCCATATGCCTTGTTAGTACTGAGGCCAGTAATGGCAGAAAATACATCAACTGAAGAAATTTTAATGTCAGCCATGAGGAAGTCAGAGGGGGGAAGTGATGGAGGAACAGCACCGGAATCGTCTAAGGTGGAATTGGAGGAGAAAGTCTGTGCGAAGAGATCTGCTTTATCAGTAGAAGAAATAGCTACAGAACCATCAGAGTAGAAAAGGAGGGAAGGATGATGAGGTAAAGTTGTTAGAAAGATTTTTGGCAAGGTGCCAGAAGGAGCAGGAAGAATTCGAGTTGGAGAGTTGAGAGCATTTAGTATGGATGAAATTATTTTTAGTAGAGTGAAGAACAGACTTAGCACGATTCCGGGCAGAAACGTAAAGATTATGTGATTCAGGGGTGGGTTGGCTCCGGTACCTTTTGTAGGCCTTCTCCTTGTTGCGGACAGCATTAGAACAAGCGTGATTAAACCAAGGCTTTCTTGCGTTAGTCAAAGGATATGAGAAAGGAATGTATGCTTCCATGCCCGAGAGAATAACCTCTGTAATGTCAAGGCACACTCAGATGGCTCACGGCCATGGAAGCAATAATCATTCCAGGAAAATCAGAAGTACTGCCTGAGGGCCCTCCCAGTCCGCGGCTCCAAAATGCCAGAGACGACGTTTCCCTGGAGGGTCCGCAGGCCGTACTGGAGCGATAGGACAGGTTAAGGTAATAAGGTTGTGATCGGAAGAGCCCAACGGAGAGAAAAGATTAACAGAGTAAGCAGAAGGATTAGTTGTGAGGAAGAGGTCAAGTATGTTGGAGCTCTCTCCAAGGCGGTCAGGGATACGGGTAGGGTGCTGTACAAGCTGCTCTAGGTCATTAAGGATAGAAAAGATGTAGGCTTGTTCACCAGGTGGATCCGTGAAAGGAGAGGAGAGCCAAAGGTGGTGGTGAACATTGAAATCTCCAAGAATGGAGATTTCAGAGAAAGGAGAAATGGACAGAATGTGTTCCATCGTAGAAGTAAGATAGTCGAAGAATTTTTGATAGTCAGTAGAATTAGGGGATAAGTAAACAGCACAGATATATTTAGTCAGAGAATGACAGGAAAGCCAGAAGCCAGAGAGTGGAGAATTCAGAAGAATCAAGTTCAGGAACACGAGAGCAAGATAAGTCGTTGCGTATGTATACACAACAGCCACCTTTTGGCTTTGAAATGAGTATAGAGAAAGTAGGAGGATACAGAAAAGGGTTTGCTGTCAGTTGCCTCAGACAGCTGAGTCTCCGTTAGAAAAAGAAGGTGAGGTTTAGAGGAGGAGAGGTGGTGCTCAACAGAGCGAAAGTTAGATGAAAGGACGCGAATGTTGCAGAAATGAAGAAGAAGAGAGTCAGACAGTGGTTCCAGGCACCTCGAGTCGTCACCGGGAGAGGGGCAGATGGCGGGGGCATTTATGGTCCCCCCCCCTGGGGACTCCGAGGCTGGGTGAATTGCCGCCATTTTGGTGAATTTTGAATAGGAAGTGTAGTGTGTACTGTGCATGTAGTTTGGTGAAGATAGATAGAGAAATTTGTACTGGAGAGCATGCTGGCCTACTCTCTGTGTAACTGAGACACTGAAAAAGTTCAGCAAAGGGGGATGGTCAGGAACTAGTCCTGAGGGCTGATGAAACGGGAGCTCCAGCACTCCCTGTCATCAGCTTTCCATCCACCTCGGGAGTACTGCCCTGCTCGACTGGTGCTACAGTCTACAGTCTACTCCTGCCATACGGGTGTTATGTGCCTGCTGTAATGGAGGAAAGATGCAAGTAGCCAGCGCAAAAGAGCATTGAGCATTGATATAGCGATAGAAGAGATAAAGACGCAGAAGTTCGTCGAAGAGAGGTTCAAAGGAGCCAGTAAGAGGAGGAGAATCAATGAGACGAAGAGCCTTTGACTCAACACTGTTGAGAAGAGCTGTATGTGAGGAGCCCGCCCAAACATGAGTTGTACTCTACACAGGGGCGAATAAAACTTCCTAAAGGCAATTGAAGTGTAGGGGTAAGGAAGGCACGAAGTCGGTTTAGCACACCCAATCTCTTGGAAGAAGATTTTGCAAGAGAGATAATATGATATTTCCATAATAAATCCCGAAAGATATTCCAAGTACGTTCAGAGATGATGCAGGATTGAGCTGGATAATGTTGAATGTATATGAAAAGATACTCCTGGAAGATGGTATGGGGTCAAAAAAAAAACTGAGCTTTTGATGCATTACAAACAAGGTTAATTTTACCCCAGTCAGAGATATGATCCAAGTCAGACATTAGGTGTGCCATATAGCCTCATCCCGTGTTTGTTGAAATAACCGCTGAGATAGATGCTGCGAGAAGTGAATGGAAAGGTGAAGGGTGGAGTCAACAGTGTATGAGTGGATAGGGGTAGAGGTACAACTTAGATCATTGATGAATAGATCATTGATGAGTGTTAGTGATAGGACAGAGCCATAAGGAACACTATTATTGGTTGCTCTAGAACGGTGACTGTCTACAACGCAGCTATAGAGCGACTAGAAAGGAAGCTGGAGATGAAGGCACAGATAGAAGGATAGTTTGAAAAGTAAAGGTTTATGCCAGGCTCAGTCGAAAGCTCTCGAGATGTCAAGTGGAATGGCAAAGCTCTAGCCAAAGTTACGAAAGGGGAATGATGAGGAGTCAGAAAGGGTGAAAAGATCGCCAGTGGAGCGTCCCTGGCGGAACACATGCTAGCAGTCGAAATGGTTATTATAGGAAAGGTGCCAGGACTGACTGAACTAGACTAAACTTCCAGCATGAAGGAAAGGTACAAGTCGAGAGACAAAAGAGAGTGAGAGAGTTTACCTGGGCCGGGTGTATGTAGACAAGCACAGTTCTTGAGAACATGCATGAATTTATTTACATATATAATTATCTTTGATGAGAACTGATAGTGAAAAGAAAGAGAATATTGTCAGACTGTGGAATATTAGTAGTTTACAGTATCTATCTATCTATCTACCTATCTATCTATCTGTCTATATACTGTATATACAGAGAGAGAGAGAGAGAGAGAGAGAGAGAGAGAGAGAGAGAGAGAGAGATAAATACAGTAATGTATACATAAAGATAAAGAAGTATATACGACAAACAGTGAAAAGAGGAAAATGTCCCCTGTGGCAGACAACTCACGTGTTTGTTGCGTGTTTCACATCCCGGTGACATTTAATGGTTGTGATAATAGGCCCTTACATGTGTCTTGCAAATGTTCACACCCAGCTAACGTTTCCCAAATGACCAGATTCACACTCAGTGCCATGTTAACTGTACATGGTTTCACACAGGTCCTTATTCCCGTCTGCTCAGGAGATTCCCCAGCACACCACTTTTATTAAATTCATGCGATGGATTTCGAAGTAAGGGAGATATAAAAAGCAAACATGAGATGGTGACGGTGTAACACATAAAAATAATCAGTGAGGAAGAATTGTTAGAAAAACCTCCCAGTTTCGTGTGGACAAGGCCCTTTGACTCTTTACCTTACAGTACATTGCTGCACTAAGCATGGGTGGGGTCGGGTCACTCCATCTTGATCTTACACCTGAACGGTACCTGACCCTACCCTAACCTGTGAGCCCAACCTGACCTTTAATCCCACTCTAACCTGTGAGCCCAACCTGACCTTTAATCCCACTCTAACCTATGAGCCCAAGCCGACCTTTGACCTCACCCTGACCCCTGACTCCACCCAGACCCCCGACTTCGCCCAGACCCCCGACTTCGCCCAGACCCCTGACTCCGTCCTATCACTTGACTCCACCCTGACCCCTGACTTGACCCCTGACTTCACCCTGTCCCTTAACTCTACCCTGTCCCTTAACTCCACCCTGACCCCTGACTCCACCCTGACCCTTGACTCCACCCTGAGTCCTCCCGACCCCTGAGTGCACCCTGACCCATGACTCCACCCTGACCCCGCCCTTACCTATGGCTTCACCCTGACTCCTGCCCCTGCCCTGACTCCTGACCCTTGACTCCTGACCCTGCCCTGACCCCTGACCCTGCCCTTACCCTTGACCCCTGACCACCCAACCCCTGACCCCCCCCCCCCGACTTTTTACTCCGCCCTGACACCTAACCCCACCCTGACTTTCCTAACTCCATCCTGCCCCTGCCCCGACCTCTTGAGCCCACCCTGACCCCTGACTCCCTCCTGAATTCTGACTCCAACCTGATCCCACCCTCACCCCACCCTGACCTCTGACCCACCCTTAATCTGTGACCCCATCATGTTGTCTAACTCCATTCTGACCAATGACCCCACCTTGACCCCTGAACATACCCTGACCCCACCCTGACCCCTGAACATACCCTGACCCCTGAACATATCCTGACCCCACTCTGACGACCAGCCTGACCCACCGTGACCTCTGACTCCACCCTGACCCTTGACCCCATCTTGATAACCATCCTGACCCATGACACCATCCTAACACCCTTTCTGACCTATAACTTCCCCCCATCCTGGCCCATGACTCACACTCTTCCTACCCTGACTCCCACCTCAGTCTTACCCTAAACCTCTGACCTCACCCTGACCCCACCCTGACCCCCCACGCTGATCCCACCCTGACTTACAACCCTACCCTATGACCCCACCGTGACCTATGACCCCACCGTGACCTATGACCCCATCCTGATCCATGACCCAACCCTGACTACCCCCACCACAGCCACCACCCTGACTCCCCCGATCCCTGCTCACCGTGTTTACCCATTGATTGTATTTCCCGGTAAGCTAACCCGTTTTCCCGACACCACCACAACACGCACGGCAACAACAGCGCGACAAGGCCAACACATTCCACGTACGTAGGATTCACAGACTTACGATAGATTTTTTCTCGTAACTCATTATTTTTTTTTATGAAAGACAAACAAGAGATGAGGAAAGTTTTTGCACGCTCCTTCCCCCATCTTCCTGGAAAAAAATAAATCAGGGCCACCCACATACATAAATTAACCTATTCTATCCCATGACTTATAATATTTTCCCTATTTTTGCCACTATCAATCGACTTTTTTTTTTTGTCACCCCCCCCCTCCCAGTCAAGAAGTCCTTCCTTAGCTAAAAAAAATCGTCAATAATTAGCGAGTCAAATAGGATGGTGGAGCTGCCTGGTTATATAAACGTCCGTCAGCCACCTACCTATCCCCCGAAAGGAGTATGGTGGTTTGCGAAAGAAGGGTTGTTTCGGTGTGCAGTTCACAGGGTTCACGTTCAGATTAGTCTGGGGCTGCAACTACTAATACTACTACGAGTGTAATGGAAAATACGTCATTGGACTGATAGGGTTAACACGGCGGCGGCGTAGCACAGTGCACAGTCGCAGTCAGTACTCCTTTTACACGTTTTTGACTCAACTAATGAAACGAGATTACAGTCCGTCCAACCCGCCTGAATATTACTCATTAGTTTAATTACATCTTAATAGGTTTTGACGCAGTTTGGAGGGTGTTTAAGAGAGCTGTTGACTTCTGTTCTACGTAGCATAGGAGGTGAACGTTGTGTAATGAGGTTGATGTTTGACATAACACGGAAGTATAAAGCTTGGCAGAACAGGGCATAACTAAGTAGCAAAGCATAACACACGGTGTACAATATTGCTACGCAGCATACCGTAACATATCGAGCATCATTTGGCTAAGGGCAGAAGAATAGGAAAGTGTAGTGTAACCTGAGAACTTAAACCTGTGCAACAGAGCCTCGTGTTTTATAGGACATGAAGGCTGCCTAACATAGCTACACCTAGTTTTTGTAACATGGCATAATGTAACACGACAATATTGTATAGTAAAACTGTAATTATGTCAGCATCAAAGCAAAAACGATAGGATAATACAAGCAAAATATGACAGTGTAAGAAAGCCTATGATGGTAATTGTTAGGCACATAGTTAAAAAAAAAATCTTACTGAAGACTCGTTATTAAAGGATCTCAAAATTCCTGTATCTTCATATTTTAAGGGAGAGAGTTGCATGTACGCGTTTGATCAGATTGTGTGTGTGTGTGTGATCTTGCTAGTAGTGTGGTGGGGCTGTGGTGGGGGTAATTTTTGATGATGAATGTGGTGGGGACTGTGGTGGTGATGTTATTGTTGGTGTCTGTGGTGGTGATGATGGTGGTGAATGTGATGGAGGCCGTGGTGGTGATGGTATTGTTTGGTGAATGTGGTGGACTATGTTTGTGATCATGTTACTTTTGTTTAATGTGGTAGGGGTGTGATTGTGATGTGCTGTTGTTGAATTTGATTTTTAATTTTGTCTCATTCCGAAGCGGGTATATTTTGTCACTTCAGCTCAGTTATATACACAAGCTCAGTGATCAGCATGAAATATCAATGGACATTAAGTACACAGTTTTGAGAGAGAGAGAGAGAGACGGGGGGGGGGGGAGATTCTATTATTAGTTCTCATGGTGGTAAATCAACTTTCCACTTAAACTTAGCTTAACCTAGATTTAATGTATTTAAATCTGTTGTAGGTTAGTCTTGTAATATACCTTAATAAAATCATAGAATACTTTTTCATACTTATGTTTAGATGATGATAATAATAGATGGTGAAGGAGGTAGGGTTGGGAATGTGATGTTATTGTTAGTAGATGTGGTGGGGTTGTGTTGGTGATGTAACTGTGGTGAATGTGCTGGAGCTGAGGTGGTGATGTTTTTGTGGTGATGTGATGCAGTGAAGAGGATTAATAACATTGCTAAGAATCGTCAGAGTTTAGTAATGACTATAAATTAAGATAACGACTGACAAACTGCAGTGATAAGGTGACAGAGACAGCGGTTCAGAGGTAGTGGTACACAGTTAAAGAAATACAGAAGAAAGGTTAAAATAAGAAAAAGAGGCACAGACTTATGAAAAATAGATGCATAGATTAATCATGATAAAAGAAATAAATAAGGTGCAACAGAGATTGGAAATATGAAAAGGAAAAATGCATGAGTAAGGTGAAAGAAAGGTAGGAAAACAGAAGGAAGGTGGTAGAGAACGTGTGTGTATGTGTGTGTGTGTGTGTGTGTGTGTGTGTGTGTGTGTGTGTGTGTGTGTGTGAGGACGTAAGAAGGTGACTCATTGTGGTGGTGGTGTGGTGGAGGCCGTCTGGGAAGTGTGCTGTGTGTATCTGGTGTTCTTAGAAAATGTTGTGTTGTTGGAATATTGGCACACACACACACACACACACACACACACACACACACACACACACACACATTTATATACCCACATACATTATTATCAGATGTACTTTATAGCCCATATATTGAGACATTATTTACTACACAGCGCGCAGCGGCTATAGTCTGCACACACACACACACACACACACACACACACACACACACACACACACACACACACACACACACACACACACACACACACACACACACACACACACACACACACACACACGTACGCATGCGCATGCTTACAAATACTAGCACCCATAACTCTCTCTCTCTCTCTCTCTCTCTCTCTCTGTCGTATTATTTCCCGTTTTCATCCTTTTCTCTGGTTATCTTTTTCGGTTTTACGATATTGTTTTCTTTCGTATACTGTAATTCTTTTTTGCATTCTCTCTCTCTCTCTCTCTCTCTCTCTCTCTCTCTCTCTCTCTCTCTCTCTCCCCACCCATACTATACCATGTATGTTTTATAAATTTATACCGATGACTCATTTCTCACTTTATGTAATCTCTTCTCGTCTCTCCTGTCTTTTATGTTCTCATCTCCATCAATTCTTCCATCTCTAGTCTGTCTTTTTACCTTTTTTTATCATTTGTATTTTGATAGTTTCTCTCTTTAATAATCTTGTATTGTAGCTTTTCCACATCTCCTATATAAACAGACAGCAGAAGCCTTGTATTTTATTTTTATTTTTATTTTTTTTTCCCGCGAGCCAGAGAGGGGTTCAGACCCTCTTGTTATTCATGGCCACGGTTTTCAAGACGGAGATAAAAGTGTGCAGAGTGGAGACAGGTTTTGCCTACCATACTCCTTTGTTTTTCCTTTTTTTTTTTTTTTTTTTTTTTTTTTTTTTTTTTTTTGCACGGTTTAAATCAAATCATGGCAACATCAGTCTGTTTGTGTGTTATGCACCTACTAATGATGCACTCGATGAAAGGAAAGACACATTTTATGAAAAGTTGCAAGAAGGAGTAGGAAGGGTACCTAGACATGATGTTTTGATCTGCGTTGGAGACTTTAATGCAGTAATGGGCTGTTCAAATGAGGGATTTGAGGCATGTATGGGTAAGATGGGAGTTGGTAGTAGGATGAGTGAAAACGGAGTGAGGTTTGGAAGCTTCTGTCTAGCAAATGACTTAGTCATCGGGGGCACACTCTTTCTGCATTGCAATATACACAAGACAACTTGGGTGTCGCCGTGTGGAAAATATAAAAATCAGATTGATCACATCGCTATCAGTAGGAGGCATAGAAGTTCTCTGCTAGATGTTCATGTTAAACGGGAGCGGATATTGGTAGTGACCATCAACTCAGCATTGCAAAAATAAGGTTTAAACTTAAAAAATCAGAAGAAGGAAAAATCTGGTGTTGGTAGATACGATATTGTTAAGCTTAGAAGGGAAGGAGAAGAAAAGGAGGAATTCAGATTAGAATGCAGAAATAGGTTTTTGGTGTTGGAAACGTTGGAAGAGGGGGAGAGAAGTGTAGATGAGATGTGGGAGGATGTGAACAAAGTTTTGCATGAGACTGCTGAATGTACGATTGGAAGGAGACATAGATTCAGGAGAAAGAAATGGATATCGGAGGAAACGTGGGATATGATAAAAAAGAGAGGTGAGGCTAAATTGAGGAGTGAGATGCAATGCGTTGATGAACGAGAGATTGAATTAGCAAGAGCTGCGTACTGGAGTTTGAATTCAGAAGTAAGAAGGTTAGCTAGGAGAGATAAAAGAAGATGTGTGGATGAAAAGGTTGCAGAGACTGAAATCTTAATAAACAAAAATGATGGACAGAGTCAAAGAATAGCATATGAATCGGTTAGAGAACTGAGTGGTAATGCAGGTAAACGCAAGGAAATACCAGTTAGAGACAGGGAAGGAAATTTATTGACCAAAGATGGAGATATTAAAAACAGATGGAAAGAGCATTTTGAGACAGTTCTTAATAGACCAATACCACCAGAAGAGGATATACCGTCTGCTCAGGAAGATTTAAATATAGAAACAGGAGAGTTGAGGCTTGCAGAAGTGGAGAACAGTAAAACAGTTAAAGAATAATAAGGCACCAGGGGAGGATGGTTTATTTCCGGAAATGTTTAAAGTGGAGGGGGATAGATTAATAATGATCTTGACCAAGCTATTCAATAAGATATGGGTGACGGGGTTACTACCGTCAGTTTGGAAGAATGGTGTAATTGTTAAAGTTTCGAAGAAGGGAGACCTGAGTGAATGTGGTAATTGGAGGGGAATCTCTTTGTCACCGATAGCTTTGAAAGTTTTCAGTAGAGTGTTGTTAAATAGGTTGGAGCCGGTGGTTGAGGGTATTCTGAGGGATGAACAGGCTGGTTTTAGAAAGGGACGTGGTTGCAATGATCAGATCTTTATAGTTAGGCATTTGATGCAGCAAGTTAATGAAATGAGAGTACCGTTAAGTCTTTGTTTTGTTGATTTTGAAAGGCTTTTGATAGTGTTTCGAGAGAGACTATGGGGAAGATCATGAGACATTATGGAATACCAGAGGAGTTTGTGAGGGTCATTATGAACATGCATGAGGACACATTTTGTAAAGTGATGGTTGATGGTTGTCTGAGTGATTCGTTTGAAGTCAAGTCCGGAGTGTTCTATCGCCTTTACTATTTATATTGGTCATTGATTACATTATGAAACGCGTTGGAACAGAAACCGGTGCAGGTATACTTTGGGGAGAGAACAGGAAACTTTTGGATTTAGATTATGCAGATGATATAGTTTTGATTTGTGATGGGCCAGAAGAGATGCAGAGAGTGTTGGACTGTTTGGTGAGTGAAGGTCGCAAGGTGGGTTTGGTTATTAATTGTGGAAAAACTGAAATAATCAATATGAATATGGAAAATGCGCAGGAATGTGTAATTGGAGGTATGGTTGTAAAGCAAGTTGATAGGTTTAAATATTTAGGTACTTATTTAGCCAAGGATGGTTCTTTGAACTTTGAATTCGAGGAAAGGTTAAAGAAGGCTAATCAGGCAATGGGAATGCTTAAAAATATTTGGAATAATAACAATTTCTCTGTGCATACAAAAATCAAACTTTATAAGGTAATGGTTAGGAGTATCTTAATTTATGGACACGAGTCTTGGTACAGCACAGTGACTATGGAAAATAAATTCTTGGTGTTTGAAAATAAAGCACTTAGAAGAATATTAGGAGTTAAGTGGTGGGAAAGGATACCAAATAGTAGAATTAGAGACATAACGGGAGTGCAGCCGGTCGATGAATATGTTAGATTCTCACGATGGAAGTGGCTAGGACATGTGTATAGGAGACAGGGAATAGTACGAGGTACACCAGGGTGGGTGGCACTTGGTAGGAGAGGTAGAGGAAGGCCAAAAGAGACGTGGGTGAGGACAATGAGACGGGAAGCTGGAGATGAGTGTTGGGGAGATCTTGAGGAGTTAGCACAAGATAGGATGTGGTGGTGTGAGTTCATCGAGGCCCTATGCATCCCCGAGGGTGCCACAGGAAATGATTGATTGATTGATTGCTAGGAACCCTCCACCCTAAGCCCCCCTTCCTTTTTTTTTTTTTTTTTTTTTTTATAGTGTGTCGTTCAGTTTTTTCAGGTGGGGTTTATTTGGCTATGGGTAATAAATTCTGGTTGCCTTATTTCTTTTACCTTGCTGACCAGATTGATGTCGAGTTGCCTTGCTTTTCCTCATCACAGTTTTTGTCATACGTGTTATTATGCCAGCCATCTCTTCTTGCTTTTATTCCCTCCCTCCTTCTTTCCTGTCCTTACCTCATCTCTCTCTCTCTCACACACACACACACACACACACACACACACACACACACACACACACACACACACACACACACACACACACACACACTTAGGTATATGTGTAACTGAAGCATTTCATTCAAGTTAAAACCAGATTATTCTGTTCAGTTGAAGAAATCCATGGACTTGTGGGTAAACAACAACAAAAATCTTAGGTAACCCCTCTAATTCGGTGACGTCTTCATTTTGTGTGTGTGTGTGTGTGTGTGTGTGTGTGTGTGTGTGTGTGTGTGTGTGTGTGTGTGTGTGTGTGTGTGTGTGTGTGTGTCCTCTACCACCAGACGATTTTGCGCATCTGAAGAAAGACCTCTCGTAGCCAGAAAAATGAGCACCTTCGTTATTGCTGTTGGTTTACGTAGATTTTATGATTAGTTCCAGGTGATAATTGTGGTGATTCCATATCTTAGAAACTTACATTTAGGTTAATGAGATGACACTCAGTTGTTGTGACTTTATATACTATTGTGTTGATCTTTGGCTGATCTGTGTGTGTGTGTGTGTGTGTGTGTGTGTGTGTGTGTGTGTGTGTGTGTGTGTGTATGTCATATAGAGGTATATAATAATTATACACACCTATTTTGCGAATTTATGTTTCAGCTGCTTTACCTATTAATGTTAATGACATTTTTCAATTTTGATGTTGATGGTGGTGATTTTGATTGTTTTATTTTCTGTGTTCAGATTAGAGAGTTAATGCCATGAGAGGAGAGAGATAAAAAATGCTTGAGAGAGAGAGAGGGGGGGGGGCGGTACTGCGTGTCCGCCGTAATAGCGAAGGGCAGGCAGTGCACAAGAGCGGTAGTGGTCAATCACACTTCATGTTGACAAGAAGAGTCCACGGTCTTGTCATGCTCATCGGTTTCTTTTGGAGGTATGGTGGCTGCCCGGGGGAAGGGAGTGGTGGTGATGCATTGGTAAGCACGTCTAGGATGGAAGCAGAGGAACCTAAGTTCGAGTATCGTGCCGGTCAGACGGTTGGACACATTTTGTTTCCCCCTTGTCCCTGTTCAACCAGCAGTGCAGTTGGGGACCTGGATATGACATTGACGGTTGCGGGTCGTCTTCTAGGGGAAAATTGTGACTTAGCAAATATAGATTATCAGCCAGACCTTAGTTTAGTACTGGCATTAATTCCTTCACCACAATGACAGTTTTGATTATGTATTTGCATCCACCTGACGATTTCCTTCTCTTAAAATAGACGCCTTTACTACTATTATAGGTCCATCCTGCCTTGAGGAAAATCGTGAAAATAGGTCATCGAATTGAAGGGGTTAATTATGCATTTTTCTGTTTTTCCTTTTCTTTGCTCTTTCTTTTCTTTTTTCTTTCCCCATTCCTTTTCTTCCTTGTTCTGTTCTTTCTTTTTTTCTGTTTTGTTTTCCGTTTCCTTTTTCTTTCGTTTTTCTTTTTTCTCTCCCTTTTTGTCTTTTTTTTCATGCTGGAGATGGAATGATGGTGGAGTGTTCAACCGTGTCGTAGCAGCAAACTCTTTAAGTCATTGGCTTTAAAACCTGCAATTTGCCTCTGATTGATGGCGATCATAAGTGTCAGTAGTTGCCAGAACGATGTCTATTATCCAGCTCATAGTGCTGCTGTCATCATCATCATTATCATTATCATCATCATCATTCTCACCATCATCATCATCGTCATCGTCTTCATCATCATCATCATCATCATCATCGTCTTCATCATCTTCGTTTTCATCATCTTCGTCTTCATCATCATCATCATCATCAAAGGGTAGGCATACTAGGGCTCATAGTCCCTTATTCTCGTCGGTTAAAGTCTGTTCACACACACACACACACACACACACACACACACACACACACACACACACACACACACACACACACACACACACACACACACACACACACACACACACACACACACACACACACACACACATATTTATAGACCATGTGTTTTGGGAGTTCGGAGAGAGGATAAAGATAAGTTGGTATAATCGTATTTGTTTATGTGCGTTGGTATGTTTGTGCATGTGTGTGTAGAGAATGAAACAGGTGTATATTGTATGTGTGTGTGTGTGTGTGTGTGTGTGTGTGTGTGTGTGTGTGTGTATGTTTGTGTGTGTGTGTGTGTGTGTGTGTGTGTGTGTGTGTGTGTGTGTGTGTGTGTGTGTGGTGAATCAGGTGTATGTATCGTGTGCGTAGTGTGACACCTGTGCTGGATGACTCAGGTAAGTAAGGTGAGGTGGTGGCCTAGTCATTACTGTCCTCGTGTCTCACCACTTGTGCCCTCCATCCATATCGGTATATTTAGAGACAAACCCTCCACGTGGACATTCACACTAAATCGTACACACTAGAACAACATAATGCACCCTAAGTTATAAATTGCCATACAAACTAGAACAATAATGCTTCCTAAGTGAAATTTACATATCCTGTTTTACTAGTGCAAAATGATACATTCTTTTGTTATACTTACCTAGTAGAGAATTGAAGATACTAGAAATTATAATAAATAGAATTCTTCAATAATTTTTTTCTAAGAGTGGAGTAAAATTTATATCATCTTTTAAATCATATGCAGATGACTCAACACTACATAGTTCATTCACACTCAGACATCCAATTACAAAGTCTAATATCTCTACCTCTCAACTCAGTACAGCCATCTCCATTAATCAAGATCTATCTACAATCAGTGAATGGGGACAAAACAACCTTGTCTCTTTTAATGCTAGTAAAACTAAATATATACAGTTTACTAATAGACAGATATTGCCAGATTCGTACATTACCTTCAGTGCTACTAATATTCCCATCTCCAAAAGTATTGAAATTCTTGGTGTCTCACTTAACAGTGCCCTCAGCTGGACCTCTCATGTCAGATCACTTGCTAAAACCGCCTCAAAGAAACTTGGATTATTGTACAGAGTCCGTAACTTCTTCGCCGATGAGCAGTTGGCTATAATTTATAAGAGTCATGTGCGCTCTCAGCTTGAATATTGCTCACCCTTGTGGGATGGTTGTGGAGAGGTTGCATTAAGACAACTAGACAAAATTCAGAATAAAGCTGTTAGAATCATTAACAACCCTGCCATTACATATAAACTACCTCCCCTGCAAGTAAGAAGGAATGTTGCCTCCCTTGCATTATTTTACAGATATTTTTTTGGCAAATGCTCAGACGAAGTTGCGTCCATGGTGCCACCTCTCCATGCCTTCCCTCGTGCTACACGGGCATCTGGTAGCGCTCATGACTGGAATGTCACTCAACCATATTGCAGAACTTCTGCCTATCAGAATTCTTTCATTCCCCGAACTGCATCTCTCTGGAACTCGCTTCCCCAGAGTTGTTTTCCTCCAAACTTCAACCTACAACTGTTCAAGTCTAACTGTTACAGATATTTTATGAACAGAGGACACCAGTAATCTGGTGTATGGATTATTTTTTTTTTCCATTTGTTTTTCCTTCCTCCGTTCTGTTATTAAAAAATAATAATAATAATAATAATAACATATAAAACTAACATTAAAAACTTATTTAAAAAAAAGAAACACCTTAAAAGTGGCCCTGAATTACAAACACTAGAGAATATTATATTAAATCAAGCCTTTCTTATAAATCTATTGTTACCATGATAAAAAACAAACAAAATAAAAGTAACACGCAGAATATAGCACCGAATGACTGATAAACAGGTGGTACAGGCTTGGTTATATTTAGCTACAGTAACTCCACGTGTCCCTTCCTAGAAACAGGTAGATACTAGAACAGAATAACACATCATCATCAGCATGACCCAGTTTTCTCTTCTTCATGGAAAATCGTACCTACTAAAACAATAATACTCGTCCCTTCGACACTACACAACTTATGTTTGTTTAGAAAGTTTGTTCGTGGCCCTGGCTAAAAGTTCTTCCTGGAAACCTGTAAATTATTTAAAAGCCTGAAATAAAGTAGGTTATATTTAGCTACCGAGGCTGCACGTCTGTCTTCGCAGAAACCGGTAAATATTGGAACAGAATAACAGATATAGTCCTTCCAGAGAAATAACTTGTTCATCATCATCATCATCATCATCATATCTAATTCTACAAGAAGAGGTTCATCAGTAGATGGATAGATTACTAGATAGATAGATAAACATAGATAGATACAGATAGTTACATGGATGGGTAGATGGGTGATTGGATAGATGGATAGATAGTTATATAGTTAGATAGACAGACAGAAACAGACTCAGACAGACAGACAGAGATAACATATTGCTAGATCACGTGCTTCTGTGGTGAATGATTTTCTCCATGATAACAGGACAGCGTGAGTAATTGCTATGTTAAGATCACGCCACGCTGAGAGATAAGGAAGGTGTCTGTGTACGGCCTTCAGTATATCGATAAGCACGCGATTTATTGATAAAGTGCATACAGGTGAGCCAGTGTGTGTGTGTGTGTGTGTGTGTGTGTGTGTGTGTGTGTGTGTGTGTGTGATTTTTTCTAACCTTGCTTGTTAATCTGCCCCATTTTAACTCAACATAGCCTAAAAAACATAGCGGATCTGATCTAACCTAAGAACCCTAATCTAGCATAGTCAGTTCAGTTCATTTTATCCAGAGCTGATGTGCCATACTAGAACTTACCTTTTCTAACCTCTAACCCTCTCAAACTCCTATGACTCATTTTCAGCTAATTACAATCGTTTGACGTGGCTAGAGCAGAGCACTAGAGTTGCTTCCACCGTGAGGGGGTTAAGAGTACTATAGATAACACGCAGGCTTCTTTAACTTACTCAGCTGAATAAAATAGTCTGTGTTTGGTGTGTAGAAAACTAGAGTTGTCCCTAACCTGAGAGAGTTATTGTGTACTCCAATCTTCTGTATTCTAACACCCTGACAAAGAACATTTTAAATAATTTTCACTAATAATCCGCTAGTGTAATCCTACCTGACCTACTAATTCCAATCTTCCCTAATCTAACCTACCAGACGTTACCTACCCTAAAGTATTGAAATCTGTCCTACCCTACCCTAACGTACAGCAATGTGACTACCCTAAAATGTGCTAACCTGCCCGAGTCTACCGTAACCCAGAGTGCTTAATTTATCCTAAACTACCTTTAAATAACTGCAACCAGATCCCATACTAGCCTACCCTCAGACTAGCCAAACCGTCCCACAAATTTTCCTGACCTTCCCTTAAATTATCCTAACCTGCCCTAAAATTATCATAACCTGCCCTAAAATTATCATAACCTGCCCTTGAATTATCCTAGCCCACCCTTAAATTATCCTAACTGACCCTTAAATTATCCTAACCCACCCTTAAATTATCATAACCTACCCTTAAATCATCCTAACCTACCCTTAAAATTTTTCTAACCTACCCTTATCCTAACCTACTCATAAACTGTCCTAACCTACCCTTAATTTATCCTAATCAACCCCATAAATTATCCTAACCTACCCCATAAATTAATCCTAACCTGTCCACGTACTATCCATACTTGTCCTAAAAATACTCACCCCTGTCCTCAAACTGTCCTAAGCTAGCCTTGTGTGTGTGTGTGTGTGTGTGTGTGTGTGTGTGTGTGTTTAGGTTGGTATATGTGTACGTTGCATCTGGATCACGTAGAGCAGAAAGAGAGGTCAATGTTTTTACCCTTGTTGGAGTAAAGGGTGACCTTTTTTTTTTTTTTTTTTTTATGTGAGGAAGAAGGAACCAAAGGCCGCGAGCCCGCAAAATTGTTTCTTCCAAGAGAAAAACAAAATACAAGAGAGAGCCAAATTCAAGATCCGATCATTTCGAGATGCCTGGACACACTGCGTTTGAAAGACTGGAGATCATAGGAAGCAGGGAATACAGACAGAGGGACACAGTTCTAGAGTTGACCTGATGCATAAATGAAGGACTGGGAGTAACGGTTAACTCTTGCATTAGACAGTTGGACAGAAAAGGGATGAGAGTTTTTCTACGCACCCGTCGTAGAGGTGGAGGAATACATGAACACAGTTCAGAGGAGCAGTGACGTGGTAGTGTGTGTGTGTGTGTGTGGGGGGGGAGGGGAGTTATTGTGCGTTACTTTGTTATGTATTTGTTTTATGTGTTTGTCGGTTTGTGTATCGGAACGTGTGTGTGTGTGTGTGTAGTTTCTTGGTTTGTGTGTTGCATTATGTGCGTTTGTCACCGCTTATGTGTGTGTTTAAGTGTTAATGTGTCGCAATTATTACAGACAAACACCCACTGTTGAGCTTAAGCAAACACTAAACATAACTGATCTTAACATGTCTCAGTCAAGCACTCACAATTTCGGTCTTGCAAATAAACCTACACCTGACTCTAAAGTAAGAAGTCGTTTTCTCTCTTTGTGCAATTCATGAGTTGAATGCGGATTTACTCATAATCTTTCAACCTGAGCACATCATTCTTGTTTCATTCTCTCTACATCATTATCATCATCGTCGTCGTCGTCGTCGTCGTCATCATCGTCATCGTCATGCAGACCTCTTTTCCCACGTAAGAATGGGGTAAGGTAGGGTCAAGAGAGCGAGAAAAGCCTGACAGAAATGAAAAATAGCTTGTACACTTAACTGGGCTGCACTCATTCCCTCACCTTTCGCCACCCAGGACACATTGCACCTTAGTTACATACACATACACGTTACGCACTTCATATTATATACCATACAGTTTTATTGAGCTTAGAACTGGCTTTCGAACTGGTGGGGTTAGATATAGTCCTTATTAACTCCTTTACTGCAAGCCATCATTCTGAACCCGAACCCCGTCATACTCTACCTTGCCTCACCTGTCAGTCCTGCTTCATACCACCCCAGTCAACCCCGCCATTATCCCACTCCACCCTATCCATTTTTGACACTCAGGAATCCTTACTTTGGCTTTCATTTTTAATTCACATCTCCTCACCCATCCCCGCCATTATCCACCTTCACTTCATCCAACTTCGCCGTTCTCCTGCTTAATCTCAGTGGTCAATTTCCCCCATTCCACGCCGACCTACCCCTCCATTATCCCTCTTCACGCCAACCTACCCCTCCATTATCCCACTTCACGCCATTCAACATTGTCATATACTCCACCTTCCCTGTCAGTTTTACCCCATATCACCCCACTCCACCCCATACAATACGCCATACTCTGCCAAACTTCACCTGTCAGTTTGTGCCAGTACCAGTCCAATCAGCCTCACCATTACCTCCCATCCAACTAATCAGGAACCGTTCTTCGCCTGCCAAACCCCATGCCACCCCAACCAACCCCACCATTACCCCACTTCCCTTAATCCAACCCTTTCTTACTCTACCCTGCTTCACCTGTTGATTAAATTTGTCAACCTGAATCTAGATTAAAGTTCGCATCATCGTAGTGATTGAGTTAGTACCAAGACTAGCCAATGTTTTACTTATCCCAGGCGCTCACAACCTAGGCCAAGTAAAAATAAATAGACGAGTGTAAAATAAGTAGTCGTATTTCTATCCTGATGCCGTGTATTGCGTGGAATGCGGATTTAGTCATTATTGTTGAACTGGCGGTGTAAATAGGTAGAAATTGAAGGATGGGGCCAGTCTCCTCCCCCCCTCTCTCTCTCTCTCTCTCTCTCTCTGCACCACCACCCTCCTTCATCACAGGGCCAGTCTCCTCCCCCCCCTCTCTCTCTCTCTCTCTCTCTCTCTGCACCACCACCCTCCTTCATCACAGTTTTACAACCTTCTCAAATCCTCCCTCCACCCGATGGCCCCCCTCCTCCCCCCTCCCCCCCTCCCCCACCCGCACCTTCTCCCCCACCTCTCCCCCATCACCTCCCTCCCTCACCATCACAGAGCATCATACCACCTCGTACTCCCTGACCTCCATTTTTTTTATTATCTATTCTCCTCTTCCAACTTCCTCTCCTTTTCTCCATTCCTTCGATTTTGTTTGGGTTCTCTCTCTCTCTCTCTCTCTCTCTCTCTCTCTCTCTCTCTCTCTCTCTCTCTCTCTCTCTCTCTCTCTCTCTCATCGCTTTTCCTTCTTTTCACACCAGGGAATGGTAATGTGGAGATGTATGTGTTTTCTGTGTGTGTGTGTGTGTGTGTGTGTGTGTGTGTGTGTGTGTGTGTGTGTTGGTCCTATGTGTGAGTGTTGTGTAAGTAGGTCAGTGTCAAACATTCTTTTTAGCCTTGATCCTATATAGACCAAACTTAGCAACACGGGTCAGGGACAGGCGTGGATGAAGACGAACGCGGTCAAGGAACAACGTGAATTTCGAAAGAGTTTTTGTGTAATTTAAATCAAACTTGGAAGAAGGGTTTAGGGTCGGGGAAGGATGAACTGATTTCGTTTTGGGGAACAGCTTGTCAAAAATCGAGGTCATAAGGCAAGGTCAAATGCTGTGACCTTTGACCTGTTATTATTAGCTGTGTATCATGTAGTAGTCTTGTCATAATATTTTGGGTGTTTCAGTGTTTGAGTATCCAACATAAAGGAAATAGATGTTGAGCTCTCTGAATGTTCCTTCATGTTTATAATTCCATCCTGTATCAGAATAAAAAAAGTATATATAAGTTAAATAAAATAAAAGTATTTCAGTAGAGAAGCAGCAAACTCCTTTTCGTCAGTGGGTCTGTGATAAGCCTAATAAAATTCTTTGCCATTAGCCAAAATTAAAGTCAGTGTGCTTCCTCGTGCTGATGGGGTCAAAGGCATATTCACCTTTTCTATACACTCAGCATACTATCTTTCCAGTATACCCTCCTCCTGCAACATAATCTCATACTCCGACATATCCTTTCACTCCAGGTTATATACTTTTACACCAATATATACTTTCTCCAAAATACATTCTTCAACAACATGTACTTCGTACTTTAAGTCCAGCATACTCTTACCCAAAATTTACTCTTACTCCAAAATATGCGCTTCCTCGAACATTACTTTTTTCTCCAACATATCTTACTCCAACATATATATTTACTCCAACATAATTATGCTCTTACTCCAGCAAATACACTTACTCCAGCATATACCCTAATATATACACTCCAAAAATATACTCTGAAGCCAACATATCCCTTCCACCCCATCCCCTTAAGCCTCTCAAAATAATACTTTATGATCCTACTTAATGCCATCCTCTCCCCTCGCAGCCCACCAGACACTCTTAAAGCTAGCTCTCGAGTACCACCTCTCTCTCTCTCTCTCTCTCTCTCTCTCTCTCTCTCTCTCTCTCTCTCTCTCTCTCTCTCTCTCTCTCTCTCTCTCTCTCTCTCTCTCTCTCTCTCATTGTAGAATACAGTTTTAATTACCTTTCCTCCTCCTTTGCTTCCCATTTCTCTTCCTTCCACAGAACTTGCTTGTTTTCATTTATTTCTGTTCCATTCAGACTCCAATATATTTTTTATTCATCCTCTCATCTAGCCCTAAGCCAAATGTACACATAATCATCATCATCATCCTTCTCCCTCCCTGGCTCCATCTTCTTCCTTCCTTCCCTGCCTCCCTCTCCTTCCTTCCCTCCCTCCCTCCCTCTCCATCTTCCCTTGCCCCCCCCCCTCCTTCTCTGTCGCTGCCCCTCATCCCTCCCCTCCTCCCTCTCTCCCTTTTAGCGTAACTTTAGCTCAGTGATAGGCCTTACCTCTACCCTCGTATCCCTCCATTCGCCTCCTCTTACTAATACATTCTCTCTCTCTCTCTCTCTCTCTCTCTCTCTCTCTCTCTCTCTCTCTCTCTCTCTCTCTCTCTCAGATATCTTCCATTTTCATCCATTCCTCATGTCCCTCCTTTAACTTCCACTTGTTTTTTCCTCACTTTTTTCCATTGATCGCTCTTCTTTTTATCACTCGCAACTCACTCCTCCTTTTTTCGTTTTCTCATCTTCTTTCCTTTCTTTTAACGATGTGTGGCACGTAGGAGAGCTGTTGGTCCTTAGAGAACAAACTGTCTAGCCTGTGTCAAGAACCAAACACTAGGAAAAAAAAAATTGTTTCTCCTCTCTCCTTTCGTCTTTCCCTTGTCTTTCACATTTCAATCCGTCTCGTTCCTTAATTTCTCCTCCTTATGAATCTTATTTTCTCCATTTCAGCTCATTTAGTGATTAGTTTAAAAAGTTAACCTAATATCAAAATCTTTAACTAAACTTTTATCAGTAAAGAACATTAAGGTTACACATGAACAGAAACTTACAAACGTAACCCTGATATTAACAAAAAGGCAACGAAGCGCAACCAGAAAAACTAGTCTTATTTGCTTCTTCATTATTTGCTTTCTATTCCTGTTATTTCCTCTTACTTCTCCTCTTTGTCTCCTTCGTCCTGCTTTCCTCGCTTCCGTCTCCTTATTCCTCTTCCCTTCCTTTTCCTTTCCTTTCCTTCCTTTCTTATTTCCTTTTGATTTCTTCCACCCTCATCTTATCTCCTTACTTCACTTCTTCCATTTTTGCCGTTCCTTCCTTTTGTATCCAAGTTGTCATTCCCCATTTCTCGTGTGTGTGTGTGTGTGTGTGTGTGTGTGTGTGTGTGTGTGTGTGTGTGTGTGTGTTTTATTCTCTCCATTCAGGTTTACGCTGTCTTTCCCTATTCTCGTCTCCCTTTTTTGCATTCCTTTATGCCTCCTCCTCCTCCTCCTCCTCCTCCTCCTCCTCCTCGTAGTTTCTCCGTTTTCGTCTTTCCACTTCTTCATTTCACTCGCCTTTCTCTCCATCTCTGTCTTCATTTCCTTTTCCTCTTTGCTTCTCTCAGTTTGCACCCCTCCGTCTCCTCTTGATCGCACACTTTTTCTCTCTTCCTCCTTCATCTCCTCCTCCTACTAGCCTTCCCTCTCCTTTATCTCCACTTATCTAGCGTCCTATCTTCCTCGTTACCTTTCCCCTCCCATTAGCTTCTTCAGTTTACGTCCCCATCTCCATTTCCCCCATTCGCCATCTCACTTCTTCACACATCTCCCTTCTTTTTTCCTCTTGCCTTTCCCCTTCATTATTCTCCATTTCCATACCTTTTCAATTCTTTATTTTCAATTTTCTTCTTCCCATCTTCTTGTGTGTACTTTTTTTTTTTTTTTTTTGTTCATTCCCTACCTTTCCCCTCTTCTCTCCCTTCTCACGTGGTTTACTTTTCCCTACCTTTTCTGCCAGTCTTCCTTACCTCTTCTCTTCATTTGCCTGCTCACCTTTCCTCACCTCTTAATCAGTTTTCGCCTCCATCTCCCTTACCTCTTCTCTTCATTTTCCTGCTCACCTTTCCTCACCTCTTAATCAGTTTTCGCCTCCATCTCCTTTTCCTCTTCTTCCTCCTCTCCTCTCCCCCTCACCCACTTTCCTTTTGCCCTTCCTTCGCCCTTCTATCCTTGCCTGTTAGCTCTTCTCTTACCTTCCTTGTTTATCTTTCGTCTTCATTCACCTTCTTCAGATTGCGCCTTGTCATTCCTTCCTCTTCCTCCCTCTCTCCTTTTTCCTCTCCTCTCTCCCTCCTTTCCTCGTTTTAATATTCCCTCCTCTCTCTCTCTCTCTCTCTCTCTCTCTCTCTCTCTCTCTCTCTCTCTCTCTCTCTCTCTCTCTCTCTCTCTCTCCATCACTTGCCTCTTCTCTTCCTGTTTATTTTCCCCTTCTCTCTCTCTCTCTCTCTCTCTCTCCATCACTTGCCTCTTCTCTTCCTGTTTATTTTCCTCTTCTCTCAGTCTCCTCATATTACGCCTTCTCTTTCTTCCTTATCCTTCCCCCCTGGCCTCCCCCGTTATCTCCTCTCTCCCTCGTCCCTTTAACCTCTCTCTCTCTCTCTCTCTCTCTCTCTCTCTCTCTCTCTCTCTCTCTCTCTCTCTCAATCTGTCTATCTATCTATGTGTGTCTCTACCATTTCTATCTATCAGTCAGTCTATCGATCTTTCAATCAGTCAGTCTTATCTATCTATCTGTCTGTCTGTCTATCTATCTATCTATCCCCTAAACCTGCCTGGCCCCACTCATATAGGATGAATAATGCCTTCTGAAGCCTGCTAGTTTACCCAGGATAATTTTAGACGCAAAGCTGACTCACGGTGAGGTTCCACAGGGGAGCCTCTTGTCCTGGGTCCCTCTCTGTTTGGGGGAGGCGAAAAATAGGAGGAATTGGAGAGAGAGAGAGAGAGAGAGAGAGAGAGGAGAATGAAAGAATGGATAAGGATGGCTGTGAAGAACATGGATGCCTCTGTGTTTTGGGGAGGTTGAAATAGAAGGAACTGGAGATAAATGGAAGGAATAGAAGAGTAAAAGAGAGGAGAAGAGAATGAAGGAACAGAGAAGGATGGGGATGACTTATAAATTACTGAAGAACCTAATTTCATCTCTGTCTGCGGGAAGTTAAAATACGAGGAACTAGAGAGAGAGAGAGAGAGAGAGAGAGAGAGAGGAGGAATAGGGGGATGGAAGAGAGAAGACGCCTGTGTTGTTGTCACTGATAGAAAGAAGGATGGATAGAGAGATAAATAGACGCCGATTAGACAAATAGACTCTGATCTTGTTGGTGTTGACAGGGAAGAAAGAAAAAGAAAGAAGGAATAGACGTCGATAGTGAAGACAGTGGAGAAGGAAAATGAAGTGGGTGAGAGAGAGAGAGAGAGAGAGAGAGAGAGAGAGAGAGAGAAAATGAATCAGCAACTGGGAATTGGCTTCTGGACTGTATTCATAAACATTCTTGAGCTTATCTGTAAGATGCTCTGCCAAGACTTGTATTTCATTCATATAGATGCCATGCACGTCACTATCTTAAAAAAAAATGATTAACCTGTATAATCGAATTGTCTTTTTTTTTTTTTTTCTCCTTGTGACTACAGAAAAGCCGATTGAATTCAGTTTAACCCTCTAGCCTTGGTCGCTGCATTTGTGTGTGTGTGTGAGGGGGGGGGGACGAAGACAGCACCAGAAGATTTTATTCAACTGAGGGAAATCGTAGCAGTTAAGAGTTAATTTTGTTTTGAGTAATATTTTCTCTGCTACTGATAGTTACATTTGGAATTTCATTTGGGTAACATCGATCGATTTTGTTCATTTGGGGGAAGTTCTAACAGCCAGAGGATTAAGGGAAACCTCTGGTAGTGTAGGGCTTAATAACGGCTGCATTAAACCCCTCCAGTTCGAAAAGCATCCCCCAAAATAGTAAATCGTCTGTAGTGAACAAGAATATATTATAAAAAACGTTAGGTTAATATAAGGGTTAAGACCTTTTATGATACTTTCCCTCAGGTGACGAAAGGTTTAAGAATGAGGAACTGAGGGGCAGGTGCAAGGAAAGAATGAAGTGATTGAAGAATGGAAGAAAAAATAGATAACAAAGATGGATTAAAGAAAAATGAAAGAAATATCAGAAAAAAAGATCTACCGTGTCAGTAAGTTCGTGTCATATTTCTCTTGCTACAGTACTTCTAGACGATTTGGTTCAGCTGAGGAAAGATATCTCATAGTGAAGGGGTTAGTGATGATTTTTAACCAGCCTCTTTAGTTCGGTATGTCTCTCCTAGGCTGAGAATAATCGTCTGGAGATACCAAGAATTATATGAGAAATATGTCATGGCAAATAAGGGGCCAAGTAACTCTGTGAATACGATGTGGTGGAAATAAACTGCGATAAAAACAAACGAAAGGAGAAAGAAGAAACTATTGGGTACGAACTAACAGCTTGTATGTACACTTTAGATTAAATCCACTTGTTATTTTCTTAGGCAGATTAAGCACACACACACACACACACACACACACACACACACACACACACACACACACACACACACACACACACACACACACACACACACACACACACACACAAATATGGAGTAAAAATAAAATCAGTAATAAGAAACCGAGCACGGACTAACATCGTGTATGTACCGTCTAGATTAAATCCATTTTTTACGTAAATTATATAGACAATAGAAATGTAAAGTTCCGGGTGAGGCTGTCTCGATATAAAGTCTTTCCCTTTTGTCAATGTGAAGGATGTGTTCTATATTACATTATTTTACTGTCTTCGTATTTCGTAACCTTATCATATTACTCCCTGGATAATTCTTGACCTTGTTTTTAGGAGAATGGGTCTTGTCTTGCCTTGGTGGACTAGCCTTACTACATGGGAATCAAACCTTGCACTCACTACCTCCAGTCCTTAGCTCCTGTGTTGAAGCTACTTATACTTTTGGCGTCTGGGATGTCTCTGCTTAGCTAAATCGTCTGCTGGTGTTTGAGTGAAGTATATCATTGTCTTTAGCGACAAAATATGTAATGGTGTTACTTTTTAACCCCGAAACCACCACGATTTCCCCCAGCTGGACAAAATCGTCTGGTGATAGTGGTATTCTCGTAAGGTTAGGAAGCTTACTAATACCTCTTCTATACCTGTTTATTTCAGTATCTACTTCATTACTGTTTTCTTAAATTTTATTCATGCAGTCTCTGTCGATATTAAAAAGATGTGAGAAGCTTGAAAGAAACTATTAATGAGTAGGTTAGAAAATAAATCGCTATGGAAGAGGTGATAGGGAGCATCCTTCATCTACGAGAATATACGGACCTTAGTTCCACCAGTAGCAGTGAAAAGGATAGAGGACCCTATTCTCATGGAGTAAGGAGACTCCTTAACACCGCTTCCTTAACGATTTATTTTCAGACCTACCCATTAAAGTGTCTTGATTTGCTTCCTTTGTCTTTTCAGTATCAACCTAAATTGTATGAATAACAAATATATAGTAATGGAGCAGAATCAGAAATAAATCGGTAAGGAAAAGATGTTAGTAAACTTCTAACCATACGAAAATACCCCCAATGTATAGGCAGCAGAGTATGGGCACTGGAAAAAAAATGAAAACACAATTAGGTAAAATAGTACGTAGACCTAGCTTTAGTGTGTAGTTCTGATTTGATAATGATTTTTTTTCTTACGTAAGATGTGTTAGGGCTTCAAACACACACACACAAACATACACACACACACACACACACACACACACACACACACACACACACACACACACACAAGAGAATACTGAGCAGGAATGGATGACAATTGTGCATATCACTTCTTTATTTCTAGGTCAGTAAAATTCTCTCTCTCTCTCTCTCTCTCTCTCTCTCTCTCTCTCTCTCTCTCTCTCTCTCTCTCTCTCTCTCTCTCTCTCTCTCTCACAAACGCACCGCCATCCTTTTCACGAGTGTAGGATAACCATCTCTTGTGTCTAGTCTGATTAACAAGGAAAAACTCAAGCGCTATTTGTGTCTTGAGTGTTGGGTCAGATAAGGGGGAGAAAAAATGAAGGAAAAAGAGACAAAAAAGATAAGAAGTTCTGTTTTAGTGATTCTCCTCGTTTCATTTTTTTATATTTATATTGATGTGATTCCTTTATCTGCGTCTCTCTCTCTCTCTCTCTCTCTCTCTCTCTCTCTCTCTCTCTCTCTCTCTCTCTCTCTCTCTCTCTCTCTCTCTCTCTCTCTCCACACACACACACACTGTGTGTGTGTAAATCAGGGCATCGGCTAGATCAAGCCCCATTCATTGCTGTACTTTGTTATGTAGCCTATAGGTAATGAAACGAAAAATAGGAGTCGACAGCAGTAATTCTATCTGTTGGCACATATTGAAACCTAGACTCTTTTAGCCTTTGGTTCCTTCTTCCTTGCATAAAAAAAAGAAAAAAAAATAACAGGCGACCCCAAAACTCCGGAACCTATCAATTTTTTTTAATAGCCCCCAGAAGCCTAAAAATCACGCCCACATCCACCCACATGTACACACGCACACACCAAATATGTGAGCTGGAATGTTGCCACACGCATGTCGGCCGGACGTGGTGAGTAAGTTGAGAGGGCATGTGAGAAGGCAGGGTGTGGCGGAGATGCGCCGGATACACGTGGAGGGAAGGAATAATAGATGTAATATTTTTTTTAGTATTGCACCTTTCTGATCTTGCCAATTTTCTGGAATTGCTCTTTTGGTATTGCCCTTTTTTTTTTTTGGTATTGCTCTTGTTTGATGTTGCCCTTGTTTGATGTTGCCCTTGTTTGATGTTGCCCTTTACTGATATTGTCTTTTTTCTGATATTTCCCCTTTCCGGTATTGCCCTTTTCTGATATAGCCCTTTTAGCGTATTATTCGATGCTGGAGAGGGCTGCCTTCGCGCGGTGCACCAATGTAACCAGACGACTCTACTGCCCGGTTATACACATGTCCCTCAGCTCCCTCTCTATCCCTGGAAAGGAGGATGGTGGATTGCAGGAAGAGGGCAACTTCAGCTTACAGGCAAAAGGGCTCACATTTCAGATGAACCTGGGGCTACAATTATTATTATTATTATTATTATTATTATTATTATTGTTATTATTATTATTATTAATTTATTTTTATTATTATTATTATTGTTACTACTACTACTACTTGTCATATTATTCCATCAGTTCATTTGTTTGTAATGGTTACTTTTGATGTATATGTAAGCGAAGCTTTACAGTGTAACTGATAATTGTATATATATATATATATATATATATATATATATATATATATATATATATATATATATATATATATATATATATATATATATATATATATATACACACCTGCATATATAAGTGGTATTCCCACTCGTATTTTTATTCATTTTCTTTTGTTCATACATTTTTTATTCATTCCATAGATTATTTATTTATCTCTACCATTTTCTTAGATATGACTGAGCTGAGGAAAAGTTGGGCTGTTGGATCAGTTAATATATATACTGTACTGTACTGTTATTTTTTTCCTTATCGATGTTTGTATTACATTTTTAGGTCATTTCATCTGTTTGTACGTTATTTACTTTGTCTGTGGTGCGCCTAGGTTTATGAATGTGTGTGTGTGTGTGTGTGTGTGTGTGTGTGTGTGTGTGTGTGTGTGTGTGTGTGTGATTGGCCGGATGCACGAGGAATGGAATGATATTATAAGTTATTTTTAGCTCTTGTGTCTCCCTTATTTATATATCACTTTATTTCCGTACAGTGGTGAGTTGCCTTTACTCTCTCTATAACTCTTTGTGTTTGGATCCTATCACGCCTCATGTTTTAGGAGGGGATAAGGGTTGGCGTGATGATGATGCATTGTTAGCTTACTTTTGTTTCTATTGATTCATACATATATACACATACATACAAAGGAATAATCTAGCAATTTATTTATGTATTCAGTGCCAAGGGGTATGGACCAATTCTTTTTGTCAATCGTGCTTTAGTGCCAACATCGAGAACATTACCTCTTAAATAGGCATAATGTATTGTCATGTATTTCCCTGTTTTCCGGCAATAACAAAATTAATATTACCATGGCAGCGTGGATATCTGGCAAGTAACGATATAGTCTGTTATTTAATGTAGTTTTTTTTTTTTTTTTTTTTTTTTTTTGAGCATGCACCATTAATTAACATTATAATTTGGTGAAGGAAATTTTGGTAAAGTATAGATTAAGTCTTTCTCTTGTTAGTTTTAAGCTGTTCCCGCAGATGTGAAGAAATTACCTTTGTTTACGTCATAGATCATTTGAATATCATGAGGCATTCAGGTATTAAACTCCCTCTTCATCAACATTTGGAAGGGCTTGTGTGTGTGTGTGTGTGTGTGTGTGTGTGTGTGTGTGTGTGTGTTAGTTCCATCATTATCATCACCACCATCAAGGTAATGATGGCTGTCGTAAGTGAATCCTGTTTTTTTTTTTTTTTTTTTTAAACCAAGATCGAATGGTTAGTTACAGAGTTTACCAGTATACGCTGTACGGTTATTCAGTAGAACATAACCTTGGATTTCCAGATTCCAAAGTTTTGTATTGAAAACTGTAAACCCGATTTGGTAATAATGGGCAAGGGATAGTAATATAACGGGCATGATATTAGGAGTAGTACGAGTAGTATTTGTGTGGGCCGGTTTGTAGTTTTTGTATGTGGGTTTTGTTTGTGCAGGTGGCGAGGGAGGTCGGGTTAGTGGGGTAGTAGGTGGCATTTCTACTCCCAGCACTGGCGCGCGCCCGCACACGCACGCACGCACGCACGCACGCACGCACGCACGCACGCACGCACGCACGCACGCACGCACACACACACACACACACACACACACACACACACACACACACACACACACACACACACACACACACACACACACACACACACACACACACACACACACACACACACACACACACACACTCTCTCTCTCTCTCTCTCTCTCTCTCTTTCTATACATAAAGTAGCCACAAAAGAAAAAATAGGTTTAGGCAGCTGTCTGGGACGCCAGTGATGTGATGAACTCTGGTTCCGATCAGCCAGCTGCTTCGTGACACGCCAATACTGTTCCATTGTGCTGCCCCATGTGTGAGGAAACACAGGCTCCCCCCAGAAGTTTACTGACGGGTGTGTATATGGCAAAAGTTGCTCCTCTTTTCATAGCGGTAAACAGGATGGCTGCATCCCACGGGCAGAATAAAGTACAAATATGTTTGACTTGTTTTTAGCTTGAATGATTAGTGAATGGAAGTGTGGCCCATTTTTCATTGGGCAATATTTTTTTATGGTTTTCCGGCTTTTCTGTTTTATTGCATGAGAGAGAGAGGGCTATGATGATGGTGGTGGTAGTGGTTGGTGGTGGTGGCAGCACTGACAGTCATATTTTTCCCGTTGCAGACGTGTACCCACCGCTGAAGCAGTATTCTTCCATCTGATTAAGGTATGTAAAGATTATTAAGTATTTGAGAACTCTGTTATTGCGTAGGCTTATACACTAATGAGTTTGTTCACTTCCCTGTTTATGATCCGTTAAGAGAGAACAGGAAGGGCACACTGATTACCTTCTTTTCCCTCAAGACATAAGGCGTATGAGTAGCCACAACGTTTTTCTCTTTATCAGGAGCCTCCATATAATTTCCTCTCTTTATCCGATTTTATTGTCCTAAGTAGATTTTCCAGAGCAGATTTTCACACTTTGGTTTCAGCGTAAAGGGGTTGAGAATGATTATCGAACATACCATATAGTACTTTTTTTTTCATTGCTTACTGATTTCCTCTCTTAAACTCACCAGCCATTTTTTTGTGGCTCGTAACCTAATTCACTGAAATGAACTGCCGTTATGTCATGTGGAAATTAAAGTTCAGTGGCATATAATGTAGTTTCTAAAAATTTCTTATGGTCATCTTGTGATAGCTAGTCGTAAGGAGTTTTATATTGTCATTGCCGTTTATATAGGTGTTTTTTTTTTTTTCGCATCTTTTTCCTAAGTTTCTTCTAGATATGCCTTCCAACTGTTCGTATCACTGCCTCAGCTTCAGCCAAATCAATTGCTCCTCATAGGCAGTACATGCACGAAGAAATTGTTTAAACTGTCTTAGCAAAATTGTGGTTGATGACTAATGTCTGTCGTTGAATAAACAGATCAGAGAGAGAGAGAGAGAGAGAGAGAGAGAGAGAGAGAGAGAGTTCTGGCTTTTCACATTTTGTATCTAGCAGAAGAAAAATTCAGTTTGTACTTTTTTTAATGTAAACAGCAGAGAAGACCTATCACTCACTATTTTCTCAAATCCATTATGCCACCTTGTTTGTGAAATAGTGAATGCATTCGAATGGCCATTACTTGAGTATAACCGTGACATTCAAGCAGTGTTACTATTTCACCATATACAGAGTTACCCGCATCATTTATAACATCTTGAATTTGACTCTCTTTTGTATTGTTTTTGTTTTTTTCTTGGAAGGAACGGTTTGCAGGCTCCTGGCCTTCGGTTCCTTCTTTCTTGCATAAAAAAAATCACTAATGAAACTAATTTACATCTTACCTTGGCTTATGTCATTATTTTTTATTGAGGTAGGATAGGGGAGCAAGAGCGAGGTTAGGTAAGGCACGGACTGTGATGGTAAAGGGGAGGGAAAGTCGGTTTACCTATTAATTTGTTTATTTATTTTTTATTTACTTTTATTAATGTAATATTGGTGATCTCTTTTTCCACCATTCCTCCATTTTTTAGAAGACTCTTTGCATGAAGTTTTGGTGCTCTGATTAAGTTATCCCCCGCCTCTCTCTCTCTCTCTCTCTCTCTCTCTCTCTCCCCACACACACACACACACACACACACACACACACACACACACACACACACACACACACACACACACACACCTCTACTCTCTTATACTGAAAATTCCCACGATTTCTCACCACGTCATTAAATTTACGTATATTAAATTTTCACGTCAGCAACCATCGTCTCATGAATACCCTTTCACCTGAAAATACCTGATGCTTTCTCTACCTGTGACACACCTGCATCTTAATGGTAATCTGCCCAAGTGATCTTTCTTGTAAATTGTAGGCTTTCGTAAGGAGGTCAGAAAACCATATTATTCTGATGTTCGGTACAAGTTAGCAGTGTGTTCCACTTATGTAGAAAGCAAGGTAGATACTGACGGATAATAAATAAGATACTGACAGATTATAAGAAAGATACTAACTGATAAAAAAAAAATAGTGGCAATAAAAAACATGCTGACATATAATAAAATAAACTCATTATAAAAAAAGATGCAGGGAGATAATGAAAAAGATACTGAGAGATAATGTTAAAGATACTGACAATAGATAAGATACTGACAGATAAAAAAGATACAGGCAGATAATAAGAAGGATATTGACAGATAAATAGAAAAGATGTTTAATTTATCACGTCACCGCACGACCCTTGAAGAACCAGCTTCAGAACCAAGAGTCATGCACTCCCTCACCTCAGGCCAGACGTAAATATGCACGTTCCAGGCCGCCAGGTTCACTCGGAAGGAAAGAAAAAAAAAACTCATCACGTTCACCTTCCCGCCTCTCCCTCCTCTCTCAAAGAAAAAAGAAAGAAAAAAAAAAAAGAGAAAGCATTGTTCTGTTTACATTGATTTTTTTTTTTTTTTTTTTCAGAAACAGGATGAAGAGTTTTGAAACAGTGAACGGTCTGTAATCATCATCATCATTGTCACTGTCACTTTTTTTTTCTCCCGCGTAAAGATAGGGTGAGGTTTGTGTATTTGAATCATTATATATTACTGATATTATTGCAAGAATTTGATTCAGCTCCTTATGTACCAAGACGTCTTTGTATAGGTTATGATTGCTGCCACCAGACGATTTTTTTTATGTAGCTCAGGAAAACCCCTTTATTATGAAAGAGTTCATAGAGGCCGCAACGTACCATTCCATCCTAAAAAGCCTGTCGAGAACTGACTAAAATCATCTAAAGGTAACCAAATAAATGAATAAATAAAAATAAAAACTGTATTGGAGGGGTTGAAATCAGCACTTAATCTACATCGTAAACACAAGATTTTGAGGCAGACATTGACACCACTAATTCCGATTGACTGACAATGCCTAAACTGTCGACAAAGAATTGTTTTATCGGCACAGATACGACATCATTGTTTTAGGCCATCCCTTGCTTTCACACTAGCTATAAACCAGGAAAAGAAGCTGTAAAGTATTTTGCAGATTAGAAACAGATAAGTACTGCAAATAATTTCACTTTAACGTTTCTAAAAAAAAAAAAAAAAAAAATGGCAATGCTACGCTGTTGCAACCCTCCATCTGACCAAGGACATACCACCACCTCCCTGCACACCTAACCAAACGCATAACGGCCCTCATCCTCCCCCCCCCCTTGTATATCACAGAAACATTAAAACTTAAAAATTTCAGTAGTTTATCCATGTTAATAATGAGGTTATGTGCAGATTTGATGAAACTATGACGTGCTTTTTTCATTTAGGCAGCCATTTTTTATGGTTACATAATAGGTACAGTCATGAAAGTTCATACATTATTAGATATTTATATAATCATTTTTCATATACAATTTCTGCCTCCTAGGTATAATAGTTGCAAAGTTTTAATAGAAAAATGTATTGGACCCTTCAGATTCCTTGCACAGGTCACGTTGAAATCTGATATTTTTTTTTCTTAATTTCTCATTAAAAAAAAAAAAAAAATACTGAAGACAGCATACTACCTATGAAAAGGCACCAGTTCACCAGACATAACTGTGAAATTTCATGACTCTCTAGTGAATACTTTCTGAGTTTGGCCCGGAAACGAAATCTCTAAGCCACCTATTGTTGATCCCAGTGATAACAATACCCTCCTTTGACTTCGTCAGGTGGAGGGTAAAAAATTGTAGTTAAATTACTCATGTATACCAGTGGATGTCAAAAAAGAAGAAGAAAAAAATTAGTAATAAAATTAAAAGGAGGGGCTTTCCAGTGACGCGGTCAGATTTTTAGATGACTGATAAAAGTCTGTGTTTTATGGGGGGGGGGGAAATAAAAAAAAAAGTTGAAAAATTGCAGTGTTTGTAATACTTTTTTCCTTTTTTTCTATTTTTTTTGGAATGTTATGATATTTATTTACCTTTTTTTCAGTATGCAGTGTAAAAGAGAATGGCGTAATGCATTTTACCTATAGTGTTTTGCGTAGTTTTCAGCATTGCGAGATATACTGTAGGTCTGTCAGAATACAGAGTGACCTGTAAATTTCGTTCTCGTGTGTCTGGGACGGCTCAGTCTGCTGATGTGGGGAGTGCAGTCATTTAGTCAACATTATGGTATTATTAATCAGCCATGCAGTCAGAGGACGTAAAGAAGCAGAAAAAAAAAAAAAAATAGAAGGGGTAATGGGAAGTAAAGTATGCAGGGTTAATATTGATAATCCTGTCAGATCGCTCCCCGCAACACACAAATATCGAGTTGTGCAGTATTTGGACTATCCTGAGTATTTTGCAGAATTATCACTCAGCTTTCATAGAACCTCTAGGTAACTTTTTTTTTTCCCCCTTTTTAATTGCTTGATAAACGAGTTAATGGAGGTGGGGCCCATTTTCGTCGGGCGCTCTGGTGATAGTTCTCTTACTACGTGTTTGTTAATTTTCTTATTTCTGAATCTCACTGACCCATTTATATCAGCTGAGATAGGGTAATGATGATGATAGTTTCACTGCTGCTGCTGTTGATGGTAACGGTGATGATGATGATGATGATGATGATGATGATGATGATGATGACGACATGAAAGAGAACAGGACAAGGAAAAAACTAATGATACCCTTTAGTGCTTAATTAGCATAAATGGGACTCGAGTAAAAATAAACGAATCCAGGCCTATGAGTGTTCCATGACTCATCTTTTTCGGTAAATTATACGACTCGGCAAAAAAATAAGTAAATAAAGAATGATGTTACGGGCTCATCACTCTCATGGCTCCATCTTCTACTTCTTTATTTCAACTGGTGCTGGAGAGGGACGCCTTGAAGTGGTGGCACAGATATGACCGGGCGGCTCCATTGACGGGTGATACAAGCGTCCCTCAACTCATTCCCCATCCCCCGAGAAAAGGGAAGATGGTGGGCTATAGGAAGAGGACGGCAACTTCTGCCTTGACTCCGGGTTCACATTCAGATGAGCCTGGGGTTGTAACTACTACTATCGCTTATTTCAACTACGAGAGAGAGAGAGAGAGAGAGAGAGAGAGAGAGAGAGAGAGAGAGAGAGAGAGAGAGAGAGAGAGGCTCATAGCATCCCGAAAGTGTTCTGCTAGTACCGACAACATTTTTGTGATCTGAACAACTTTATTATTCTATAAGCCAACGCCAGATGATTTTATTCATCAGTGAAGAGAGAATGGAAGCCTGAGAATGTTAAATATCGTAAATCAGATTAGAGATAAGGTGAATGAATCCAGGTGAAGGATAATTATACTGTTCTGTTTTTCGATAATTTACAAGTTTGCAGAAAGAAGAAAAAGGTACGTTTTTCGATAATTTACGAGTAAGCAGAAAGAAGAACAAGGTAAAAAAAAAAAATGATGCTGTTCGGTGTTTAATTACCTTCAACTGGATGCAGGTACAGGTAAATGAATCTTTTTTTTTTTTTTTTTTTTTTTTTTTTTTCCAGCTCCGTGGTTCTGTTTTCCGGCAAATTACGAAAGTGTTGCCCTGGAAAATGGGGTGCACTCCAAGCACTTAACGCTGAGGGAGTTGTTTGTGTGCGTGAGGGGGTGATGCTGTGTGTGTGTGTGTGTGTGTGTGTGTGTGTGTGTGTGTGTGTGTGTGTGTGTGTGTGTTTCATCCTGATGCATGAATAGAAATGATACTTGCGTCAATGATAATACCACATTAGTGTCACTATCCATGCTCGTACATGATTTATTTAGATTTTTTTTTGTGTGGTGCTGTTTTGATCGAATTTCGTCTTAATATATTGGACATTTTCGTAGTTTTTTTTTTTTTCGTTTTATCTTCGTTCGTCTGTTCTCCCTTTTCAGTTTTACCCTTTCCCTCATTTTCTTTTCTTTCATTTATCTTTATGTCTTACTTGTGTCCTCATCTTTACACTCCTTGTCTTCTTCTTCTTTCTCCAGTTACGGATGTCATCAGTTCTTTTTTAATACAGCCAAAGCTCGCAAAGCCTCTGAAGTGTTTGTAAATCCTTGCCAGTTTCTGTGCAAAACCTCAGCTCTTATCACATTTTTAAAGTTTTCTGTATAATCGTTATCATTATTGCTATTTTTTTAAAGATTTGTAAGTTAGCACTAAATATTTCGACGTATTCATTTTCATTATTTTTTTTGTAAGGTGTGTAAGATAGCTATAAATCTGTCTGTTCATTTTGAGACGCGTAATACCATTGTTCAGTCAAGGTGGCCACGACAAGTATTGCCTCAAATCTCTGTTAATACTCACCTCCACTCGTATCAGTATGCGGTCTTGTAGTATACTGACAATATAAGCCGGTCTGATGCTTTGTTCTTCTAAATCCCACTCCCTCTTCACCCACCCGCGCACCCACCCACCCTCCAACCACTAACCCACCCACACACCATCTAACTACCAATCCATCCACCCTCCGTCCAACCACCAAGTCCACCCAACCACTCATCCACCCACCCACACCACCAAGCGCGCCAGCGTGTTGACAGGCACAGCATCTTTTATAATAGTTTTTTTTTTTTTTTTTTTCTTTTCATGAAGCCTGTCAGGTATTCGTGGATATGTGTAAAAAAATCAGCTTTGTCTGTTTTAGGCTGTATTAACAAACTGACATATTACTGAGCAGTCATGTATTCTTCTTGGACACAAATGGCCTGAATCCACCATTATTAACACTCTGATTCCTGTCGTGAACACTTAGCCGAAAATAATCCTCTGACGTCAGCTGAAAAAGAATACTGCAATTGTCCCGGCCATGATGGGGATAATGGTGGCAGTTTAAACACACTCAGGCTGCTATGACTCACTCGGGACTGGAAAAAGCATACCCTCTCAGGTTTCTATGACTCACTCTGAAGGGGGAAAAAAAAAAGAGCTTGTTTGACATTAGCTGAAATGAACACTAGAGACACGAGCGTCAGATAGTTTGGGGAATATATATATATTTTTTATCTCATTAATATCAGGATGCTCTATACCTCCCAGGGTTTGATCTCAGGCCCATCAGATGTCAGGCCAAGCCAATATTTTTACACCACGCTGATGGAACAGAATTCTCAATAATTTGCAACAACTATTCCACTATTTTAATAATTAATGTAAATGTTTAACACTAACTTCTTAACGAGTGTCTGTGAAAGAAGGTATTATATGGTACTATACCCCTTTTACTCTAACTTGGCTTAAAAAATTGCCATCTCTACATCTTGAATAACTAGTTGTATCAAGAGGTTATAGAGTGTAATGCTAGTCACGAAGAGGTGCTATGGAAAGGTTGTGGAGCCAAAGCATTGTCTTACATCGCCACTGAACCACATTAAATAAGCTGCAAAAGGACAAAAATCTAGGCCAAGTTAAATTAATAGGAGTATAGTTGATGTCTGTGATGGTGTGAGCACAGTTAAGGAATACGTTGACTGTGTGTGTGTGTGTGTGTGTGTGTGTGTGTGTGTGTGTATGTGTGTGTGTGTGTGTGTGTGTGTGTGTGTGTGTGTGTGTGTGTGTGTGTGTGTGTGTGTGTGTGTGTGTGAGAGAGAGAGAGAGAGAGAGAGAGAGAGACCATACAGTGGGTGGGAATGGGGTGCCTTACAGTTGTGTGGGATCCTTGGCTTCTCTTCACCTCTTTGTGAGTCACCTCTGATTCACACTACAAGGTCTGGGGAACCCTCTCTCTTTCTCTCTCCCTCTCTCTCTTTTTTCCCTTCCCCCCCACCTCCATCTCTCTCTCTCCCCCAGCGTTGTGATGACGTGTATTACTCAATGACATGGCTTTGTTCTCGCGCCCCCTCTCTGTTTACCTCTCCCTCTTCTCTCTCTCTCTCTCTCTCTCTCAACTGTTGACTCATTCTCCCCTACTACCTATTTCCTCATCCTCATTCTTCACATTCCCCTTTTTCTCTTTTCCCTCCCTCCCTACCTGCCTACCATTCTCCCTCCTCCTCACCCTCTGTTTCCTCCCTCTCCCTTTCTTCCAACCTGCCTCACTACTACTTGACTCTCTCCTTTACTCTCTTTCTCCCTTATTTCCTTCACTTGTTCCTATCATGGCGGATACATTTTTTTCCCTTCCTTCCGTCGTATAAGTCATTCATTCATTCATTCATTGTTTTATATATTCTTTAATGCATTCATCCAGTCATTCGTTCTTTCTTCACCATTTATTCCTTCCTTCTTTTCTGCTTTCCTTCCATCATTCATTCCATTTTTCCTGCTTGTCTATATTCATGCTTTTCTTCCTTCCTTCCTTCCTGTAAGTCGTTAATTCATCATTCTCTCACTCAGTATTTTTTCGTTCTTGATATCTTCCTTCATTCCTTTACTCATTCATGCATTCTTCACTCTTTCCATCCTTTCTTCATTCATACTTTCATTCATTCATTTCATCATATCTTCCTTCCTTCCCATAAGTTCATTCATTTAAAGATTACTTTCTTTTCGTCCTTCCATCTTTTTTCTTCATTCGTTATTCTTTTCCATCCTTCTATTTTATTCATTCGTTATTTATTTCTTTCCTTCCTTCCTTTCTTCGTTCATTCATTCATTCATATATTCTTTTTCTTCCTTCCTGCCTTTTCCTTCGTTCATTCGTCCCTTCCTTCATTCATTCATTTATATATTCCTTTGCCTTTTCCTTCTTTCCTTTTTTCATGCATTCATTCATGTATTCACCTTCACCGCTTGTTGTTATCCCTCGTATAATGTTTTTCCTTCATTCCCTCATTCATTTATTTGTCCATTCACATCTTCATTATCATCTAACTTCTTCCTTCCTTCCCTTCTTCCTTCCTTCCCTTCTTCCTTCCTTCCCTTCTTCCTTCCTTCCCTTCTTCCTTCCTTCCCTTCTTCCTTCCTTCCTCCTTCCAGCCTTCCGTCATTTCTTCCTTCAAGCATTCATTCATTCATTCATTCCATTTTTTTCTAGCTTTTATTTTTTCCATCCCCATTTTTTTCATTCCTTCCTGCCTTCGTTCATTCATTTATTCCTTCTGACTTTCATCTTCCTGCCTTACTTCCTCTTCTTTATTGTCTTTCATTCTTTATTTCTTTGTTTGTTCCTTCATTTCCTTTCAGTTTTTTCCTTCCTTCCTTCCTTCATTTATTCATTTATTCCTGTCTTCAGTCCTTCTTTCCTTCCTTCCTTCCTTTCTTTCTTTCATTCATTCATTCATTTATTCATTCATTCATTAAATCCTCGCTTCCTTCCTTTCGTTCATTCATTCCTTTTTTCCTCCCTTTCATTCATTCATTCCTTTCTTCCTTTTTTTCATTCATTCATTCATTTCTTCCTTCCTTCCCTCCTTCCTTCATTCATTCATTTCTTCCTTCCTTCCTGCCTTCCTTCCTTTCTTCCTTTTCTTTCTTTTTCTTCCTCCATGCCTTCCCACATTCCTTCAATTCATTCATTTCTTCCTTCTTTCATTCATTCATTTACCCATTCATTCATTTATTCCCTTCTTCTTTCTTTCATTCATTTATTCATTCATTCATTTATTACATTCATTCATTCATTATTTTATTACTTTCATTCATTCATTCATTCATTCATTTATTACTTTCATTCATTCATTCCCTTCATCCTTTCAATCATTCATTCATTCAATTCCTCCTTTCTTCATTCATTCATTCATTCATTTCTTTCAATTATTCATTCAGTCATTTCTTCATTCATTCATTTAGTCCTTCCTTCTTTTATTTATTCATTCATTTCTCATCTTTCTTTCATTCATTCAGTTACTTCGTCCTTTCTTCTTTCATTCATTCTTTTCTTCATTCATTCATTCATATATTCATTCATTCATTCCCTCCTTCCTTTCATGCATTCATTTCTTCCTTTCTGCTTTCATTCGTTCATCCTGTCATTCTTTCATTTCTTCCATCCTTCATTCATTCATTCATTCCCTTCTTCCTTCATTCATTTATTAATTCTTTACATTCATTCATTCCTTTCTTCCTTCTTTCATAGATTTATTCATTCTTTTCTTCCTTCTTTCATTCATCCATCCATCCATCCATCCATCCATCCATCCATCCACCCACCCACCCACCCACCCACCCATCCACCCACCCACCCACCCATCATTCATTCATTCATTCATTCATTCATTCTAGCCTTCATAAATTAATCTTTTCATTCTGCCCCTGTATCAGTCATTCTCTCCAGCCATTCATTTCTTCATTCTCCGTTCATTCATTCAAACCATTTCCTTCATTCTCTTTTCCTTCAGTCTTCCATCTCTTCATGCTTTCCACTGATCCTTCTTTCCTTCATCTTTTCTTTCAGTGGCTTTTCATTCTTCTGTTCGTCTTAATTCATTCCATTTTCCTTCTTTATTCTCTCTCTCTCTCTCTCTCTCTCTCTCTCTCTCTCTCTCTCTCTCTCTCTCTCTCTCTCTCTCTCTCTCTTTCCCCTCACTCCCCCTTCTTTCCTCCTTAAATCTGTACACCTACCCTTCCCCTTGCTCCCCCTTGCCTCCCTCTCCCCCCTCCCCCTCCAGCACGCAACCTAGCAACAATGAGGGGGGAGGAGAAATCAAGGGAGGGGGAGGGGAAGGGAGGGAAGGGTTGTAGGGAGGGGAGGGAAGAGGAGAGAGGAGGAGAGGGAGAGGGAGGTAAATTGCTCTGTGTGACCATATCAATGAATCACCTCCCCCTCTTTCCCCCCTCTTTTTCCCCGTCTCCTCCCCACTCCCCCTTTCCTCTACTCCAAGGTCTCACTCCCCCCTCACGCCACACACACACACACACACACACACACACACACACACACACACACACACACACACACACACACACACACACACACACACACACACACACACACACACACACACACACACACACACACACACACACTCTCTCTCTCTCTCTCTCTCTCTCTCTCTCTCTCTCTCTCTCAGCGCCACGCCCTTCGATTCATCTGTGAGTGAGTCAAGATGTGTATGAGTCACGTAAGAAGCGATGCGTAGCGGAGTTGCGTAGCAGAGTTGCGTAAGAGGAGGAGAAAGAGGAGGAAAGAGGAGAGAGGCGGGAAGAAGGAAAGATGATTGCGAAGAGGAGGAGAGAGAAGGAGGAAGAGGGAAAAATGAAAAAAATGGATGGGGAAGAGGAGGAGAGAGGAAGAGGAAGAGAGGCGAAAGAAAAGAGGATGGGGAAGAGGAGGAGAGAGGAAGAGGAAGAGAGGCGAAAGAAAAGAGGATGGGGAAGAGGAGGAGAGAGGAAGAGGAAGAGAGGCGAAAGAAAAGAGGATGGGGAAGAGGAGGAGAGAAAAGGGGGAAGTGGAAGAGAGAGAATGATATGAAGAAGAGGCAGAGGAGACGGAATGTGATGAATTGGAGAGGAAGAAACAGAAGGAAAACAGGAAGAGTGCAAGACTAGGAGGAAGGGGTGATGGAGGAAAGTAGAAGAGGAGGGACAGGGAAGTGGGAGAGAAGAGAAGGTAGAAGAAGGTAGGGAGGAACAGTAACCCAGGGACGGAAGCTACGCAAGAAGATGGGAGGAAGATAGGAGGAGGAGGAGAGAAAGAGGAGAATAAGGAAAATTTATGAAGTGCAAGAATGGGAGGAGGTAAAGAAGAGAAGGAAGAGGGAGAGAGTAAGGGGAGAGCAGAGGAGAGGGAGAGGAATGGTGTGAGGAGGGGAGGAGATGAAGAAGAGGGAGAGAGTAAGGGGAGAGCAGAGGAGAGGGAGAGGAATGCTGTAAGGAGGGGAGGAGATGAAGAAGAGGGAGAGAGGAAGAGGGGGAAGAAGATGAATTGGAATAGTTTAAGAGTTATTGGAGGGGAGGAGGGAGAGGAAGATAGGAGGAACAGCTATGTAACGGTACTAAGAGGAAGAGGATTATTCAGGTGAACGAATTATATCGTAAAATCTCTTCCTTACCGACTTATTTTTGTGTCTGGGGCCTTAATATTTTCTTGTTGGATATATACAGTGTCGTTATAAATAAGATATGTGACGTACCTAGTAATACTCGTAATAAAGTGTAATATGTAAAGTAAATAGTTAGGGAAGAAATTGCTGGCGAATCACCTTAATTGGCGAGAACAGGTAACTCTAACCCTGTGCATATGTAGGTAAAAAAAAAAACACACACACACACACAAATTATCCTTCTTTATTTCTGGAAAAAAAAAAAATCCCTGTAGACCCGAAGTTATTGAATCCACCAAAAGCAGTTCCAGTATTTTTGTTTCATCTCTTCGCTACAATGGTGTCTGTTCTATGATAATCTTGCAGTCTACAAACCATTTCCTTCATCCTACAAGTTATATATATATTTTTTTTATAAAGGTGGATTTGATTAAAGCACTCGAACCCATAACCTTTTTATCACGAGGGGCGTCTCTTAAACTGAGCTACTGTAACGTCAACTAGTATAAAATAGAAGGAACGTCCACGGGCAGAAGGGGTTAATTTAATCATGGGGACGAGACAATATTAAAAGAGAAAAGAAATTGGAAAAAGAAAGAGGAAAGCTTTGATACAGACGACTGAAAACGAGAGAGAGAGAGAGAGAGAGAGAGAGAGAGAGAGAGAGAGAGGTAAGAACTGCGTAACCAGTGCCAGGGAAGGGCGTATTAAGGGAGCATAGGTGATAAAAGAGGGGGCATAGGGTAGGGGGGTTGCGTAATGAGAGAGAGAGAGAGGAAGATGGGGGCCATAAAGAAAGGGGTGGAGAAGGGAAGAGGTTAAGGTTGTGTAATTGGGAAGGGAAGGAAAGTAAGATGCGTAATGGCGTAGTTTGAGAGAGAGAGAGAGAGAGAGAGAGAATAATTGAGTCACGGAGATGGATACGCATTCAGGAACAAGGCAATTAGTGGTAAAGAAAGTGAAAGTTGAGATTGTCATAATGGACTAGAGAGAGAGAGAGAGAGAGAGAGTCACTAGTTAATAAAAATGGATGGAGAAGAAATCTGATTATTTTTGTACTTCTGTAAGATAGCAAAATATTCCACACAAAGTTAATCCTATTTTCTTACACCCCGATGATTTAGGATGTTTTAATGTTCAGAGTTGGGCAGTATTAATTCCTGTAAATATTGAGTGTATTTTTTTTTTTTTTCATGTTTTCTTAATCAGGCGAAATTTATCCAGGTGATCCTAGTTCTACCTCGCCTTTAAAACTGTCTATATCTATCAGTCTATCTGTCTGTTGTTTGTCTATCCATCTGTCTTTCTATCTGTCTGTCTATTTATTAATCTATCTGTCTATCTATCTATCTAAAATGGATAAATGTTACTTTAGTTGTCGACCGTGAGAACTTTGGGATGGTCCTCTTTACCTCTTGCCTGTCGGACTTTGTCATATTCCCAGCACCTCTTCCTTAGCGATTTATTTTATACCTTACACCTTACCGTTCTCCTGTATGTTACCTGTGCCGTTTTAATATCGTCTTAGTTTGCCGAAGCTTAAATAAATAGCTAAGAAAAAGGAGCTACGAAGTCCCACAATCCCACTAGTAATACAGCCCTTAGAAGCGAAGTAGGGACCTGGGTTTATAATGTGACGGTTGCATATAGCAGTCTTTAGAAATGTTTGCAGCGCTTACCTGGAGAAACCACCTCTTCCAGTAATATGATAACGTATTCATTTTTATCCTATTTATCTCATTATTTATCGTATTTTTGCCCCCACCACAAGGATTTACGCAGCTTCTTAGACACCGCTTCCAATATGATAACGTATTTATTTTTATCATATTTATCTCATTATTTATCGTATTTTCGCTCCCACCACAAGGATTTATGCAGCTTCTTAGACACCTCTTCCAGTATAAAGTATGTATTTTTATCTTATCTCATGATTTATCGTATTTTCGCCCCCGCCACAAGGATTTCTGCAGCTTCTTAGACACCTCTCGTAGTGAAGGGGTTAAGGAAGGCTGTATCTAACCTCTTCAGTTAGTAAAATCTAGTAAAAATCAGTAAAATTCTTTGATGATAGTTCGGTAATATATCGCGTTGGGAATGAAGGGAATAAAGGAACGTTCTCGGGCTGCAGGGGTTAGTCGAGATAAATGCGTAAATTAATACACAGATAAATAAGAAAGCAAATGGATAAAAAATAGATAAAAAGATAGGTTGATAGATACATAGGGAGATGGATAGATAGGGTGATATTGTAAAGAAAGAAAAAGGAAAGGGAAAAGAAGCGATTAGTGTACTGAAGTTAAGCTGGGAGAGAGAGAGAGAGAGGGGGGGGGGAGACAGTACATGTGATAAATAGATAACGTTAGGCCTGTTTGCGTGTAATGAGGTTATCTTCCGTGGTAAACGTGTTACGCTGCCGACATAAATGATGTGTGTGTGTGTGTGTGTGTGTGTGTGTGTGTGTGTGAGAGAGAGAGAGAGAGAGAGAGAGAGAGATGGCAGTGTGGGAGGGTCATATGAATATAATATAGGCCTACATATTTTACAAAGGGGCTCTCCTCCCCCCTCTGGACTGGCTAAGGGACGTTGTTAGGGGGATTTTAAAACCCTCTAGGGGGCTTTAGGGGGCTGGGGGATTATTGGAATCTTCCCCCTTGGTTATATCGGTTAGAGAGAAATCCTCCAAGGCAGCTACCCATTATCTGTCATATTTCTTGTCCTTAACATAAAGCTTAAATTTGGCCAGCCCTCCCCCCCCCATTCTGGTATATAAGATTCTATTATTTATTTATTTACTGTATATATTATTAGTTATTTGTGTATTTACGTAGTTACGATCATTTGACTTTATTCAGCTTTTTATATTTGTGTATGTTTGCCTGCGTTTGTGTCGTTCTTGGGGGTAATTGATTTCTTTATTCATCATTATTTATTGATTCATTTATGTGTTGATTGATTTTTTTTTAAATTGACTGGTTCATGTATTTTGGTGTGCACCTGTTATATCTCAACTCAGAGTTTTATATAATTACCGTTTTCATGTTCACACTTGATTAATTCTGAGTCAGGCGTCTCCCCGTAAATAGATATACAGCCTAACTATATTTTCAGTTAGTTTCCTCGTTATATATAAAAAATAATACTGTTTCAGCACGATGATAAATTTGTTATTTTCTACTGGTTCACGATTTTATTCGACTTAGGAAAGATTTATTTATAGGAGTTGATGGATTACTGAAGGCCTTTCTAACCTCATCTAACCCTTCTGTTCTTGAAGTTTTCCCAGAGCTGAGTAGAATAATTTAGAGGGAAAATAATATTATTGACGACCTGTTAGGGAAGTGCAAGATTCCTTTGCTACACTGACTTCTTTCTTAATAAATTCTTGTTACCTTGAGACGATGATAAGAAGTGTTGGCGAGTGTCTTAAAGAGGGTATGAAATAAAACTAGAGGAAATGGGAAAATGTGAAGGAGTAAGAAGGAGAGAGAGAGAGAGAGTTGAAGTAGGAAATTTCCCAACTCTGAGGAAATTTTCTTTGGTATTTTAAGAACGCGAAAACTTTATTGGGTTCCTTCCCCCTTCTTTATTTTTTTTTCTTTTTTTCTGTAGCGGAAAGGAAAGGTAATCGATTAGCGAGGAAGGGTCTCTCTCTCTCTCTCTCTCTCTCTCTCTCTTTCAAGGAGGGGGATATTGATTCTTCGAGACTGACTCTTGGACTCTTGGAAGACTTGAAGTTTGTCGAGCTTGTCCATTCCTCACACACACACGCACACACACACACACACACACACACACACACACACACTGGAATGTATATGCAACAATAACGTTACAAGGAAACATGAAGCACAAAAAACATACAAATACATAAGGAGAGAGAGAGAGGGAGAGAGGAACATGACAGGCGTAAACGAACACTAACACAGAAATAAGCAAAGAAAAAAAATCAAGCCATAAAAACAGACATGAATACAAAGCAGCAAAAACAATGAAAAACAAACCTAAAACAAATAATGGACATAAACAAAAAATTAAATCAAAACACAATAAAACACCAAGAGGACGCAATTTACTTAAAAAAACACGACTATTAAAACAAGGCAAACACATAGTCGAGTGGAAATCAGAGTAACAAAAACACCACATGGACATAAGCACAAAAAAACACAAATAAGCGTATACAAACACAGGAGGTAGGAAGTTTGAATGTGATAAAGATGAATAGAAATACACAGACAGACTAACCATAAATATATGCAAAAATAGATCAGTCAAGCATAGAAATTGAAAAAGAGGAGTTACAAAAAAAACGAAAAAAAAAAAAACGAGCAGACAACCACATACATACAGACCAGACAAACAGACATGCAAACGAAACAGACAGACACATAAACAAGAGCAAACAAGCACAACAAACAGGCCAAACAAACAAACACCCCGGGTTCCCCCTCTCTCAATCGACCTTGGCCATGAAGATTGGTAGTACTCCCCCTCCCCCCCAGGACCCCCCCTCCCCCCTCTCCCTTGAACCCTCCCTCTCTCTTTCCCCTTCTCTCTCTCTCCTCTGTGTTGTTAAGGCCTTTTCCTCCTCCCTCCTCGACTCTCTCTCTCTCTCTCTCTCTCTCTCTCTCTCTCTCTCTCTCTCCCGTCTTTAAGAGTACATTCTAGCTTTCTCCCTTCTCTCATTCCTTCCTTTCTCACTCACTTTTCTCTCTCCTGTCTCCCCTTCGCCTTCCCTCCCTCCCTCCCATCTTCGCAAAAACTATCCACCTTTCCTCTTCTCTTTCATCTCTCCCTTACTACCTTTTTTCCTCCCTCCCTCCATTGATCTTTCTCCCATACAAGCTACCCTCCCCCTCCTCCCTCCCTCCCTCTTCCTCCCTCTCCCTCCCTCCCTGCCTTTCATTTCCCCTCCCTTTACGCCATTTCCCTCCCTTCCTCCTCCATTTTCACACCCTAAAAACTTTTCCCCTCTTTCCCCTTATCTCAGGAGACGGTCTACTCTCTCTCTCTCTCTCTCTCTCTCTCTCTCCCAAAGTGTATAAATACGTCCTCAAATAAAAATGAAAAACAAAAAATAAAAGTGAATAAAGCATACAAGATTACCGGTGATGCTGTACTTTATTAATACTGTATTTGAAACGCAACTTCACTCGTGGCTACTTTCTGCCGTTCAGTAAAATTTCCTTCCGATATTTTTTTGCATACAAGGTGCTGCTTCTCACTTTTTTCCGGTACGGTTGATGGTCAGAGGGCTTAGTGGGTGGGGGAGAGTCTTCTGTATTCCTGTCTTGTTCCTTGCCTGTAATTGCAGAGGAAGTCAATCAGGATCAAGGACTTGGTAAGGATAGCAAGGTCTACAGTATGTGATCTGTATATCTGAAACACACACACACACACACACACACACACACACACACACACACACACACACACACACACACACACACACTCAATCTCTCTCTCTCTCTCTCTCTCTCTCTCTCTCTCTATCTCTATCTCTCTCTCTCAGGGTGGGGTGACAAGGCTGGCGTGTTTTCCTGCTCAAAGTAATTTCCCGGTACTATTGAGCGATGACTCAGCCCCGCCGCGGAGAGAGGAGAGAGAGAGAGAGAGAGAGAGAGAGGAAATGAAGTGATAAGCAAGATACCGAGATGGAATGATAATTATGAGAGAGGGAATGACACGAGAGATAGATGACGCGATAAGAAGAGAGAAGAGAAAAAGAGAGTGAGAAAGTGAGCGAGTGAGTGAACCATGTTGCCACGTTCACCCCAGTTCTGATGTGTCATTGCTTCCCGCCCCTGCTGTTGCTGACATATGCATAAATTCTCTCTGTCTCTGTCTGTCTCTGTCTCTGTCTCTGTCTCTGTCTCTCTCTCTGTCTGTCTGTCTGTCTCTGTCTGTCTGTCTGTCTCTCTCTCTCTCTCTCTCTCTCTCATCTGTTTATCTTTCTCTTTCTAATTATCTATCTGTGTCTATTTGTCAGTGTCTTTCTATCTATGCTGGTCTGTCTCTCCATCGGTGTTTATGTCTGTCTGTCTATCTACCTACCTACCTTTCTGTCTGTCTACCTATGTGTCTATTTATCTACGTCTCTCTCTCGTTGTTCTCTATATTTGTACTATGTTGCCTCGTTAAGAGGCTTATTTCTGACGAACACGACGTCACTCAGGCTTGGATGACGTAGCAGTGACGTGGTTGGCTGTGCTGATGGCGAAAGCACCCAGATAATGTTGTAAGGTTTGCCACAGGGCCGGAAGGAAGGAGGGGGACGGAGGAAGGATTAGATGGTGAGGAAGGGGATTTTGGGCGAAGGAACTTACACCGGGGACTTACTGTTTATTTGCTTTTTTATTCATTCATTTATTTATTTAGTGTGAGACTCAAATATACATTCAAGGATCAGTGACAAAGATAAAAACCACGTAAACTCATCTTCAAGACAACGAAACTGAACCCTGTGTTTGGAAATCTAGGTCCCTCTTTCAGTTCTAAGTATGTGCAGGCAAGGGCGAATCAGGGTCTAGAGAAATGTTATGATTTTCTAGAACCTAGCATAAACTGACGGTGCCGAAAGGTCTTGTGGTCCGCTAAGGAGTTGAACCCAGGACTTGTAGGTTGCGGGCTAACAGTGCATGGAATTACACCAGGGCCATCCCCGTACTCAAGCCAGTGCCATGTAAAAATAACGCCGTGAGTCATTGTGGGTGCGTCCCTGAAAGTTGAAGGCAGTAAGTAGATCTGGATTTCATTAACACAACTTTCACTGTTCTTCCACAAGGCCCCATCGACACACACACACACACACACACACACACACACACACACACACACACACACACACACACACACACACACACCAGTCCTGAATACGGTATCTCTAGTGTCACATTACAGCAAGGTGATACAGCGTTTTTGTTTTTTTTTTTTTTTTTTTTGTACTCTGATGGCCCCCAATCCCAGTCAGCTAAGTTGATGGAAAAAATGGAGTCAGGTTGGAGGGTTGATTTGACTAGTAACCAAGGAGACTCATTCCTAGCTATGATGATGATGATGATGATGATGATGAAACACTATTAGAGGTACCGATACTGTAAATACAAGATAGAACGACACACAGACCCGATTGAGGAAAAAGGCTCAAAAATACATGAAGGACTCGGGGACAAACAGGTGTTCCAAGGCTAACGTTGAATGGTACTCAGTGGCAAGAACTTGGCGTAGAGAGAAGTTTTTATAACTGTGGAGAATGCTAATGAAGGAATAAGTTGAGATTCATTTCGCGGGGGTAGGAGGGACGCTTGTGAGTGAAGTGAGTGATTTTAATCGTGTGCGTAGGTGGAGGCGCCAACCATTCACTCACTCGATGCATTTTTGTCTTCAGGTGGCTCTGTACTGAGTGACAGGCCAAATGGTGTACTGTTAATCGGGAATCCTCGGTGGGTAATAAGCGTATAAACAGAGTATACCTGGTTTATTGAACTAATATGCTACATCTGCATGGAGAGCGCACAGGTTAACATCCGGTGAGGGGATGGGGTTTATTGCTTACATAATGCCACTTTCCTGGGAGTGAGGCAGGCCACTCTAGTCTTTCATGTCAGGACCAACTAGCTAAGCCCCAGGCCCCTATTCTCCTGAAGGGATAGAAAAGGATTGGATGAATGGATGGATGGCAAGGGCATTAATGGGGGTGGAAAGGAGGACGGTAATTGTTGGTACGAGGTGAAGATGAGTTTACATCGGTGAAGTGTGACATACTAACGTGGCTATTTAATCCCCTCAATACAATGATGTGCAGTAATTTTGATTCCATTTTTGCCACTTCCAATTTTATTCAGCCAATAAAGGAGGGATTTTTCTCTAATAAAGCCTTCATTTATCCGTTCACAGCCAGATATCTCCCAGAAGCTGAGGAAAATCGTCTGTAGGTAGCAAGAATAAAGCAGTATATGACATCACATGATTTAAGAAGCTACCCTTGAGAGATTTTCCAGTAGCAAGTAAAATAATTAAATGTGAACAATAGTAAAGTATTTAATCACCATCAGTCATTCTGGGGTTAATCTAGATAATTTTTGACCTATGGACGAAGGAAATGGGAGGAGGAAAAAGAGTGAGAGGAAAAACAGAAAGAAGGGGGACCTGTTGGGTAAAAAAAAGATGCGAAAAATGTGAGAGAGAGAGAGAGAGAGAGAGAGAGAGAGAGAGAGAGAGAGAGAATTTCCATGTGACGAGTAAAATAGATGACGTTAACGAAAATAATTATAACAGTAATAATAATAATAATAATAATAATAATAATAATAATAATAATAATTGTACGTCGGCATCCATAATTTTAAAGGCTAATATCTTGGTGAATGAGGTAGTGAGGGAGGTTAATGCAAGATCAGTGGGGAGAGGGCAGTTTTAGGAGGTTTGGAGAAGAGGGTAATTGGCTGGTTAATTAGCTGGTGTTTGGAGATGACACAACCATGGACGTTGACCCCGGGGGAGAAAAACTTGGATGCTCTCTCTCTCTCTCTCTCTCTCTCTCTCTCTCTCTCTCTCTCTCTGACGAATAATAAAACAGATTTCCCCATGTCTCAATTTTCCCGTAAAACATGATCCAGAGTGTCGGTTTACATCCTGTCAGGTGAACAGGAACTAAATTAAGAGAATGTGAACAAAGGTAAGGTAAGGTAAGATAAGGTACGGCAGTGTAAAGTAAAGTAAGGTAAAGGATGCAAAACATGACCGAGTGAGGGTAAGGGCGCGACCACACCAAATGCTTGCTTGCACGGTCGGGAATTTTGCATCACGGTAACATTTATAAAGTTCTCGCCCTCCCACCCCCCCGTCTTCCTCCATTGGGGTTACTTGTGTGGGTTACGGTGACGCACTCCAGTCGTCCGCACACACCTGCACCAGCAAGCGTTTCGTGTTGACGCGGCCGAAAATTAAAAAGAAGTATATGTAAAGCTGTGCATATTTAGTATTTTACCCATTCAATACAGTTGTCTTTCTTTTTCCATATTTTCCCGTTAATAAACTATCTTGTTCAGCTTTGGGGTGACCAGGTATTGAGAATCCCTTAGTGAGGGCTGTCTCTAACCCGTCCAGCTAGAAGTCTCTCTCAGACTGACCAGTATCGTCTGGAGACAATGAGATATAAAACTGATCAGATAAGAAATAAACAGCATGCCTTAGGATATGGGCACCACACCCATGTATCCGCCAATATCTGTCTATTTATCTATCTGTGTATCTATCTGTTCATCTATACAGAGAGAGAGAGAGAGAGAGGGGGGGAGCAGATGATGGCGTTGCGGAGTGTGAGTCAGAGGGAGGGGCTGCAGGGGGCCTTGGTAATAGTGAAGGAGGAGGTCGCTGACTCACACCTATATGGAGACGTCGCGGCTTACCTCCTTACCTTAGCACGGCTTCTGGCACCTCTTCCTGGGTGGTATGTTTTACCTTTCACACCTTGTTATTCCTTTGTGTGTTATTTAATGCCAGTGTCGACATAGATGACATAAATAACATAACATAAAAAAGCATATTGACGTGTATACTGCTGATATGTATGTCTTAAGAGGTGCCAGAAATCAATTTAATACGGCAAGAATTCAGGTCTGAAGTATCTGTCACGAGGGTTTGATCATGGATTCAAATCTCAACCATTACGAAACTGTACTTGTATATATTCAATTATATTCACTCCGATTTTGGACATACACACACAAGCCTGATCCTGAGTTCCAGTAGCCTAGTTCCCCCAGTACAAGGCACTGCACGTTTGCGATTTATTTATTTATTCATTTTCCGATGCTGGACATAAGCTAAGCAGCCATTCCCCGAGTCCATTACTGTCCCATATAACATTAAACCTATGAGGCCACACACTTCAGCACGTCACCATCTATCTATCTATCATCTGTCTATCTGTCTGTCTGTCTGTCTTGTCTTTGTCTATCAGTCTGTCTATATCTGTACCTCTGTATCTGTCTGTCTGTGTTATCCGTCTGTCTCTGTCTTTATCTGCGTCTGTCTATCTGTCTGTCCAATGCCTGACGCCACATCCAGTGAAGGCTGGCCTCGACAAAACGACCTCCAGACACTTCCTCCCCCACCTCGTTCCCGGTCTCCCTCTACATCTGCTCCTCCCAACCACCACACCCAAACTAAGCTGTTCTCCATTCATACTAACGTGGCCTAAAATTGTCATCTCTCCATCTTGAATGCTAAGGTGTAACAGTAGAGTGACAGTAGACTTTGATGCCAGTCACGAAGAAGTGCTTTGGAAGGAACGTAGAGCCGTCGTAACGTCTTTCTGCCATTAAGCTACGTGAAATAAGCTACAAAAGGACGAAAATCCTGGCCAATTTAAGGTGAAAAGAGTATAGTTAATGTGTTACTCTCCTACTTCAAGGAATTCAAAGAACTCTGTCTACCAGGAATTGAAATAGATTTAGCGTGTTCATGTCTACTCACTATAACTTCTACTTTCTGCTACTATCGACTTATCTACTCTTATCTGCTTATCTACCTCTATATACTTATCTTCTTTCTACGTCAGTACTTAGCTGCTATCTGCTTTTATCTATTTATCATCTTTTGACGTCATCTACTTACCTACTGTCTCCTTATTTCTGTCTGCTATCTACTTATTTCTATCACTTATACGTATCTACTTCAGACTGCTTATCTGTCTACCACCTATTTATTTCTGTTTACTTTCAGCTTATGTCTGTCTGCTATTTGTGTATCTACTTCAGCCCACATATCGATCTGCTGTCTATTGTCTTCTTTCTGCGTCAATCTACTTATCCATCTTCGTTGTTCTTGGCCGTAGAGGTGGTGCAGTCTGTAACATACTCGATTTGCAACTGGAAGGTCGCGGGTTCGATTCTAAGGCCGACCCTGAGCCGTATTCTCTTTGGCGTTGGTCGGAATAAAAGACGGAGTTCGTATGTCGCAGGCAGAGGGTTAATTACAGTTCGTTTTAATAATAATAATAATAATAATAATAATAAACAATAGGACAGTAGTAGTAGTAATAGTAGTAGTAGTAATAATTATAATCATCATACTCATAATGATAATAATAATAATAATAATAATATTAATAATAGTAACAATAATAATAATAACTGGAAAGAGAAAATGGTGCAACATTGCGGCGGCGCTGAAGAGATGAAGTGATGGTAATGGTCATAAAGACGTTAGTAGGTAGTTACTGTAACCGTGCTGGTGATGATAGTGTGGTAATAGCTAGGTTAACATTGTGGTGGTAGTAGTAGTAGTGGTAGTAGTAGTAATAGTGGTAGTAGTAGTAGCGGTAGTAGTAGCAGTAGTAGTAGTGGTGCCAGTAGTGGTGGTGGTGGTAGTAGTAGTGTTAGTCATGGCACTAGAAGGAGTAGGAAATCTCAAGATGGTTCCAGAATACTTATTAACTGGGTGGCCTTGAAGTGTGGGGGGAGAGGGTGTGGGGGAGAGGGAGGGGGAGAGAATGGGAGAGATGCGTAGTGGGTGAGGAAGGGGGGCAGGAGAGAAAAAGGGGCGGGAGGGACAAAGGAAGTGAGAGGGAGGGGAAGAGGAAGACAAGAGGGAGGGGGAGGGAAGGAGTGGGACAGGGGAGATAAGGGGAGGGGAGTGAGATGGAGGGGGGAAGAGCAGGAGAAAGGGGAGGGGGAGGTGGTCAGATAGAGGGGGGAATAAAAAACGGAGAGACAGGGGGAGGGGAAAGAGGAAGAGGAGGAATGAAAAAGGAGAAGATAATCATAGAGGGAGAGAGAGGAGGGGGGGAAAAATTATGGAGGAGGGAGGATCGGGAGGGAGGAGTCGGAAGAAGCAAGGAGGAAAGAAGCAGGGGAGGAAGAGTCGGAGAGGGAGGGGAGAAGAGGAGAGAAAGCTAAAAAGGAGGAGAGATAGGGAAGAAGGAGAGGAAGGGCGTAAGAGAGGGTGTTGGAGGAGGGGGAAGAGAGGCAAAGAGTTGATTTAATGTGGGGGAGAAAGAGAGCAGAGGAAGAGAAACAGAAGTATTGAAGAAGATGAAAAGAGGGAGAGAATCCGGTGGGAGGAGGAGGAGGAGAGGGGGGGAAATTGAGGAGTCGAGTTGGCGAGGAAGAGAAGAGAAGAGCAAAAAAAAGAGGAGGAGGAAGGAGGGGAGAAGACTGAGTTGGAGGAGGAGGAAGTTGACTGGGCAAGAAGAGAAAGGAGGAAGTCAGGAATCAGAATGGGAAGGGCAGGGGAAAGGAAGGGGAAGAGACGACAGAGAGGGAGGAGAAGGAAGGGGGTAGTAGTGATGGGGTAAGGGAGGGAGATGTAGTCTGATGGAGAGGAGGAGGGGAGGGTGAGAGGGAGGGGAGGCGGAGGTGAGAGGGAGGGGAGGCGGAGAGGAGGAGGAGGAGGGGGGGAGTGCGACGTGGGGGTAGGTCAGCGGGGGGTAAGAGACACGTAGCTCAAATTGTTTGGTCGCAGCGGTGGTGATTGTGGTAGTTGTGGTGGTGGTTGTCGGTGTGGTAGCTGTGTAGTAGTTGTGGTAGTGGTTGTCCTTGAGGTAGTTGTTGTTGTAGCTGTATTTATTGATTAGTTATTGATTGCTATAGTTGTTGAAGCAATTATAGAAGCGTTGTAGATGCATGTATCAGAGTTATACCCTCAAACAGTGATTAATTTTACTCTAAAGATGCAACAGTTTTAGCCCGACTTGGACCCTCTTCACGGCACTGAACTCAGGGGCCATATTGTAGGTGGCACTGCAAACTTTGTGACATATTTTCCTCTGCGACTTTGTTTTAATATATTACTCCTTAACTTTCTTTTTGTGTGCTCTCTGTATCGTTTAAATATCGATAGTTTGCGTCAGTAGTATACACAGGGATATGGAGGTGTAATAGCGGAATACATAGGTTAGCGAAAGGTGTAACGAAATGACCCCGAAACTTTGAAGGTTAGGGAGCTTCCTTAGTACACAGGGGCGTAGCGCTCTCTCTCTCTCTCTCTCTCTCTCTCTCTCTCACATGCATCATCCAGGTCCATTTCTGCTTTTATTTGTATTTTTACGCCGATTTTTATTTATTTTTTCGTCCACGTTCAATTTCGTCACTGTCACTCGTACACCACTGGAAGAATGACGCCAGATTTTCATTCAGGTTTCTCCATTTTTTCTTAACTTTCATCTTGCCATTCTCTCTATTACGTTTTTATTTTTTTTTTTCGTTTTAATCGTTTCCTCTCTGTCATTCGCTCCGTCTTTTCTGTTGTCATTTGTCTTCGTGTGTTTCCAGTTTTTATCCATTGAAGATATTTTTTTTCTCTCATTTCTCTCTCAAGCAATGTATGTTCTTGTTTTACGTTTTTTTTTTTTTTTTTTTTGTGTGTGTTTTTGTCGAGTTCTTGTATTTTATTGTTTTTATTTCTCATACATCCATTTTTTCGTCCGTCTGGTGAAAAACTGGTAAAGATGAGAGAGAGAGAGAGAGAGAGAGAGAGAGAGAGAGAGAGAGAGGTGACATGTGAGCAAGAGAAACCAAAGGAGAGATAGCACATTAAGGGCTCTGATATGTATGCAGGTCAGGGGAGGGGTTGAGGGGAGGGGGCAGCGGAGGGGAAGGAGAAAGGGAGGGGAGGAGGGAAAGGGAGAGGAAGAGGGGGGGAGGGAAGGGGAGGGGAGGAGGAAGGGGGAAGGGAGGGGACGGAGAAGAATTGGGGATTGATAGGAGAGAAGATGGTAGGGGAAAGTGAAGAAATGAAGAAGGAGAGAGAGAGAGAGAGAGAGTGCGTGTGAGGCAAAAACTTCACCCTGTGTCATCATACTCTCACCATATCAGATGATACTGGTATTTTCTCTCTCTCTCTCTCTCTCTCTCTCTCTCTCTCTCTCTCTCTCTCTCTCTCTCTCTCTCTCTCTCTCTCTCGTTTCTTTTTTACATTTACAAGGTTGCTCAAAAACATCGCTCCACTTTAAACTCGCGTGATGGTACGTTACGTGTTGTGGGGGCGGCTCATTCTGCTGGTCTGGGCCTGGGTGCGTCAGTGGGAGAAATCACCTGATGGAGTGGAGGAGTTTTACATATTGACCACCCTGTATATCCTCCTCTCCCCAGTTCCCTCCTCTTCCTCCCTCCCTCCTCCCCACTCCCCCTCCTCTTCCTCCCTCCCTCCTCCCCACTCCCCCTCCTCTTCCTCCCTCCCTCCTCCCCACTCCCCCTCCTCTTCCTCCCTCCCTCCTCCCCACTCCCCCTCCTCTTCCTCCCTCCCTCCTCCCCACTCCCCCTCCTCTTCCTCCCTCCCTCCTCCCCACTCCCCCTCCTCTTCCTCCCTCCCTCCTCCCCACTCCCCCTCCTCTTCCTCCCTCCCTCCCTCTTCCTCCCCCTCCTCCCCTTTTTCTCATTGATCTCCCCATCTCCGCATTTACTCTAGTTTTTTCCCCTTTTCTTTTCCCCTCCTGACTTTTCTCCTATTTTCCCCTTCCCTCTCCCCAGTATCCCCTTCTCGTCTCACCCTTCCCCCTCACCTTTCCCCCTTACCTTTCCCCTCATCTTGTCTATTCTGTCTCCCCTCTCCCTCTCACAGATTTATCGTTTACTCTGTATCTCCATTTCCATCTGCTTCCTCTCCCTCCCCCTCTCTCCCCTCTCTCCCCACCCTTCCCTTCCTACTCCCTTCCACTGTACCTTCTCTCTCTCTCTCTCTCTCTCTCTCTCCCCTTTTCTTTTTTCGTCTTCATCCCTCATTTCCTCTCTCCCCTTTCATCATCCCTCTCCATTGTGCCCTGCTCCCTTCTTTCCCCTTACTCCTCTCCCCCTCTCATCTCCTTCCGTCTCTCTCCCCGTGTTCACCCCATTTCTTTCATCTTCCCTTTCCCTCCCTCTCGCCCTCCCTTCATCTTTCCATTCTCACTTTCCCCCTTCCCTCCATTCCTTTCCCTCTCCTCTTCCCTGTCCCTGTCACTTTCCCCCCAACCCCTTCTCTCTCTCCCTCGCTCCTCTCCCCATCTCCCTCCCTCCCCCTCTCCTCTCCTCCACCTATCGTAAATGAGGGGGAGGTTGCATCAGCCACTGGTCGGAAGCCCCACCACTGCAACCCCTCTGATAAAAATACGATCATGACACACAATCACGTACCTCGCTCCTCAACACTTCTTCGTTACTAGCATAACTTCCAATGTGACTCGTTCATCCCATCAGTCCAATAACTTCTTTGTGTGTGTGTGTGTGTGTGTGTGTGTGTGTGTGTGTGTGTGTGTGTGTGTGTTATTCCTCTTGACTGAGACATCTGAATGGTTTAAATGGAGATTGTATTTAACTTCCAATGCAAAATGATATCGTGTGAAGGTAACAGGAATTCCATGTAAAAGGCGTCATCGGAATAAAGAGGTATAGTTATCCGGTGTATTATTTGGGTTTCTAGCACGTCTCTCTCAGCATTTTATTATTACTTGATGGTTTGTTAATCTTGTTCTTGAAGGAGTCACCCAAGCACCTCTTCCCTACAAGCTTATTTCTTCATACGGTAGGTTAGTAATGGTTTGTGTGTTTTTATGCGAGTTACGTTGATACTACAAAGGCATAAATTACGTACGAGACAGTGGGTAGGAGTGGTATGTAAAAAAATCGAGAAGAAAGAGAGGCTAAAAACTCTAAAATCGCATGGGAATACTGAAAAACAACCCCCTAAAAAAAAAAAAAAAATCACCAGAAGAGGTTTCCCACAAGCTAAATGAAATCGTCTGTTGATAGCAGTAATGAAAAAGAAAAGGCATATTCCTGTCATGTGAATAGAAATTAATGAAGATTATTTCTGTCATAATTCACAAGACGGTAAAGTAATCCAACAGTAACAAGGACGAATATTCCTTTAGCACGAGATATTTCACTTGAGCTAAATAGAATCATTTAAAGAAAACAGAATAAAACTAGTAAGATATAATTGTGTTGAAAAAATTGAGAGACAGTTTTTATTGTCCTTTCTTCAGGGGGTTTTAGCTGCATACTTTTTTCTTTTTTCTTTTTTTTGTAGTGATGATAAAATACGGAAGATGTTATGGTAGTCAGAGAATCAGAATGCCTCAAAGATTGCTGAAACCACTGAACCTATTGATGTATCTTTTTACCTGATTATTTTTAGTTTCCTCACTTGAGGATAGATTTGCCGAACCGGAGGGGGTTGGGTAAAACCTTTTTTTTTTTTTTTAATCCTTTTCTCTTTGTCAGGATGTGCTTAATAGTCTGGTACAGCAGGAATACAAGAGAGAGAGAGAGAGAGAGAGAGAGAGAGAGAGAGAGAGAGAGAGAGACGGACGTACTGTGCGATACAAATATAATGCACAACTCCGGTTTACGTTTCATTTTTCATTGGTTTTCGAAGGCGGATGTGACGTAAAGGAATGAGTTGCACTGTGGATCGGGTTACGTCAGAGGGGTGTGGCGTGATGTGCTCTGGTTTACTCTTGCTTGCCTGGGTTCGTGTTCTGGTTAGTAAGGGAGGCTTCGTTGCAATTCTTCCTTGGCGATTTATTTTGCATAGTTCTTCCTAGTATTGTTTTATATGTTATTTGTCTTTTTTCATGTCGACTTTGTTTACATGAATAACGAAGCAAAGAAAATTTGAGGTGTAATGTGAGGAGCTAAGGATGATGATGATGATGATGATTAGTGTGTGTGTGTGTGTGTGTGTGTGTGTGTGTGTGTGTGTGTGTGAAATTTCCGCACATGTACTTTACGAAACCTGAGGAAATCCCCACAGTCGAGAATTCCCCAAGTCGACTTACTGTGATGGTGGTAAATGATCACGTGAGGATAAGAGTATTGGCTGACCGTGGGGTTTTACAGACACACACACACACACACACACACACACACACACACACACACACACACACACACACATTCGTAGGTTCATCATCATCATCATTATATCGTATTTACAGACCAGGGGTGACATTTTTGAACATTCTTAAGATTAATTCCCCATCGTAACAAATATTTCTTTTTACAGGAAGATTTAAATGCGGGAAGATTCTTAAGTCTCTTTCCTTTTACTTCTTACAAAACCAAGTATATTTCAGATTTTTATTTTTTCGTAGCTAATATTTGCTTTTGTAAGAAGAAATAGAGGTGGAAAAATTCTACATTCTCTTTTCTTTTTCTTCCTGTAACACCAAATAACTTTAAGATCTTTTTTTCGCAACTCATATTTTTTACACCATTAAGATATTTTTTTCTCTCAAGTAACATTTTTTTTTTAGTAACTTTAACATGTTTTCTTGTAACTAATATTTGTTTTTGTCGGAAGAAGAACAGTGGAAACTTATTATGCACTCCTCGTCCTTCCTAGAACACACACACACACACACACACACACACACACACACACACACACACACACACACACACACACACACACACACACACACACACACACACACACCACACACACACACAAGTAGTTTCAGGAAAATAAATAAATAAACCTTCTGTATTTATAATAAGGCATGAACTATTGAGTAATGCTTTCAGTCCCTCAGCTGAATAAAATCTCCTGACACTGATAATAATTACACAGCAGAATCCCTTATCAAACTGCGTCTTATTTATTGCTTGAAGAACCCGGTGACGTAAAGCCTTATCTTTCCCACTAAGTATTGAAGTTAAAATACAAGATAATGATGCAACGTATGATCAGGAGGCATCACGATATCTTATCGTCTTTTTTTTTTTTTTTTTTATCATAACCTTGACACTGGGCTGACTGCTTGATCTGTGCTTATCACCCCTTGTATGCTTAACTAACCGTGAACTCTTATCAATCATTCTAATACGTATACACACGAATATTATAAGTAGTATCACGCGTTTTTTTCCTAACCTCGCGAAGATCCTCAACCTCCTTCAGCTCAGTTGATGGCCAGGTGTTGTCAGGCTGGAGGTTGGATTTGACCATTAACAAAGGAGATTCAGTCCTGCCGCGTAGCTAATACTCAAACTAATACCCACAGAATTTCATGTAACAACTAAGTATTCAGTATGTGAGAGTGATCCAGTTTTGTCGGGTGAACACAAACAGACTATAGTAAATCTGTATGTAACTTTCTATGCTGGAACTTGATACTGTTACGTCTGTGGCATTGCGTGATTTTCATTTTATTCTCGCCACCATTAGACGGTTTGGCTTAAGTTCGGGAAGGATATCTAATAGTGAAGTTGTTGTTCAAGGTTGTATTTAACCCGCCAGGTTGAAGAAATCTTTGAAGCTGAATCAAATCTTCTGATGGCAGAAGGAATGAAATGTAAAAATATCCACTGCTTGAAGTCCATAATTATTATACCTTTATACCTAATTTACGTTTAGTCTTTGTATAATTCACTCCCTATATCCAGTAAACAAGAACTCGGTTTATACTTTATTATATTACATCTCTCTTCATTCTTTAATAAACTGGAACTTTATTATCATTTTTTTCCACTAAACTTTATACACATTATTTCTTCACGTCTTTAGCCTTTAGGCTGGGCGTATAATTTTTACCTACAGTCTGTACACAAGAATGTTAAATTTATCTCTGTTATGTGCCTCAAATTTATGCTTAATATTTGTATTTGTGGAGGGGAAAAGAGGGAGGGGGAGGCCGAGGATGAGATGGAGAGATGGGGTGGAGAGGTATATGAGAGAGGGGGGTGTGAGTTGGGAGCAGGGGAGTGAAATGGCGGGGGACAGGGCGACTTGGAGGCGATTTGTTTGTGGCCACCCCAAACGGGATTGAGGCGTCTGGCAATAGATAGATAGATAGATTTGTATACTGGAATTGTATGTATAGAAGATAGAACTATGAACTGTGTGTGTGTGTGTGTGTGTGTGTGTGTGTGTGTGTGTGTGTGTGTGTGTGTGCACTCAATTTTCCGCATACATTATCCCAGCCCATCAGGAAACCATCAGGATATCCCAGTCCGTAATTCCCGACTCGAAAATTCTGATGGTGCAAAAAATACCACATGGGGATAAGATGATTTAGCGGGGGATTCACACACACACACACACACACACACACACACACACACACACACACACACACACACACACACACACTACACTACACTACACTACACACCTATGTTGTAGCTACTTATGTACGATATCACTCAGTGTTTTACGTTACATGTATTTGATTATTAGTAATCGTGTTTTGGCTTGCTGGTGATAATCCTGATGATGTGTGTCTGTGTATGAGAGAGAGAGAGAGAGAGAGAGAGAGAGAGAGAGAGAGAGAGAGAGAGAGAGAGAGAGAGAGAGACGCGGTGACAAGGAAAGCACGCAAACATTCCTTCACAACTTCTTCACGCAACCATCGATGTTCCACCCAGGTCCCTATTTCGGTTTTAGGGTCACATGGTTAACGACGTAGGGTTTACATAATGTGTCTCCATCTCACTCTCAGTTGGCGCCAGAGTAGAAAAAAAAAATCGGTATGTTTACGTCGCTTTATCTACAGAAACCTTAGATAGCGCCCCCATGCCACCCTCTACCGGCCGTGCACTGAACTACGAGAGAGAGAGAGAGAGAGAGAGAGAGAAGTGGGGTGAGGAGGAAAATGGCTCTGATAAGAAGCGATAGGAGGAAATGAGAAATAAAAACACGAGCATTGGAGAAGGATGAAACGGGAATAAAACAAGCAAATGAAAGTTAAAAGACGGAAGAGAAGGCGATGGAAAGGGCATAAATAGAGCAAATGAAGAATGAGAGAGAGAGAGAGAGAGAGAGAGAGAGAGAGAGAGAGAGAGCACTGAAAGGGAAAGCCACACTTCTGATTGAGTTCCCTAAAAGCTTCGAGGAAAAAAACGTACTTCGCGGAGTCGCCAAATCTTCCTCTCATTTTTTTTGTCGGTAAATTTTTTCCACCTCATTTTTCCTCTCTACATTTCATTATTTTCTTTATATTGATACCTATTTTCCTTTACTTTTCCTTACTTGTTAATTTTCCACTCGTTCGTTATTAGCTTATTATTTCTTATATATCTTACCTTTATGTTTTGCCTTCCATATTTTTCTCGATTTTCATTACATTTGTCTTTATTTTTTCTTGACTTTATTCCTACTTCTCTCCCTGTTTGCTCTCCTTCCTTATTGGTATTACTTTATTTCTTTCCTTCACTTTTGCCATTTCCTCCTCCTTTATTTTTATTCTTCCACTGATCTCCCGCGGTAAGAATTAAGCAAATTTCGGTCAGGTTTTCAAGATGAGAATGTTTTTAATTATTTTTATTCTTGCCACATGCAGATGATTATTTTTGGCTCAGGAAAGATCTGTATAACTGAAGCTGCCGAAGATTTGACATTATTTGTGACAGTACAGTGACGTCCTTTATTTGTTAATTTATTTATTTATTCATTTACTTTTATTATGCATTTATTCGCTACCTCCAGATGATTTTTATTTGGCATAAGAAAGATCTCTTAAAATATGGGTGTTACTATATCTGCGGTTGAACACACAAGGGGTTAGTGTTTGTTTCTGGTGTTATGTCTGCCTGTCTGTCTGTCTTTTTGTCCGTTAGCAATATTATATAAAAAACTATTGGATGGAATTGCACCAAATTCGGCATTATAATTGAGATCATCAGAGGAAGAGATGATTGTGGCCGAAAAAAGTCATGGGTCAAGGGCAAGGTCATCTCAGTTTTGATCCGATTTTAACCAAACTTGGTGGAAGGATTGAGAAAAAGTACAAGACGAATTTTCTACATTTTGAGAACAGTCAGACAAAGGTGAAAGGCATGGTGCAAGGTCATCTCAGTTTTGATCCGATTTTAACCAAACTTGGTGGAAGGATTGAGAAAAAGTACAAGACGAATTTTCTACATTTTGAGAACAGTCAGACAAAGGTGAAAGGCATGGTGCAAGGTCAAAAGTTGGACCCAGTAGCTTTTTTTTTTTTTTTTTTTTTTTTTTTTTTTTTTTTTTTTTTGAGGGGGGGAGGCAGACTTGGCGGATGTGTCTGAAATCGGCTGAGGATGAGCTGTTTTAATTTTCATAGCAATAAACCAGATATCAAGGTCACAGGGCAGGATCACCTTAATTACTTTTGACCCGATTTGGACCAGACTTGGTGGATGGGTTGAGGGTCAGCTAAAGATGGAGTAATTTACTTTAGAGAGCAATCAGTCACAGGTAAGGAGCACGGAACAGGGTTAAAAGTTCGGCTTTATATTGATTGCAGGGTGTGGGTTTTGTACTCTGTGTGTTCCTTGTTCTTCCTTGTGTGTGTGTGTGTGTGTGTGTGTGTGTGTGTGTGTGTGTGTGTGTGTCAGTTTGTTCACATTTTTCCTCGTTTTCTGTTTCCTTCATTTTCTCTTCTGTTCACTTTTCCACCTTTTATTTCTCCTGTTTTTTTTTTTTTTTTTTTTTTTAGGGCACATTTTTTCTCTTCTCTACTTCTTACGTTTTTTTCGTCATTACTGCTTTTTTTGCACCTTAACTCTTGGCTATTTCCTTATTTGTTCTCTCATATTTATTTCCTCGTTTCTTTTCTTCACACTTTCCACCTCTTCTGTTTGGTCTATCATTTCCGTATTGAATTTGTGTGTGTGTGTGTGTGTGTGTGTGTGTGTGTGTGTGTGTGTGTGTGTGTGTGTGTGTGTTTATATTCACGCCTGGTGTACAATTCTGTCCTTTGATCTTGTGTTTTATCCTTTGGACTGCATTTCTCTTCTCTCTCATTCATTGCTTACTTCCTTTTTTATTTGAATTTTCGCGTTACTTTTCATTTAAGTTTTACCTGTTATATCTTCAGTCATTTTCTTGTTTAACGTCCTCCTAACGTGTGTGTGTGTGTGTGTGTGTGTGTGTGTGTGTGTGTGTGTGTGTGTTACCTCCATCAGCGAAGTTGGAGGAGGTTATGTATTCACCCCTGTTTGTCTTTCTTTGTCTGGCCACAAGATATCTCTAAAGCTTTGATGGGTTTTAATGAAATTTGTGGATACGTGAGTCTAGGGCCAAGGAAGAGTTGATTAAATATTGGTGGTGATCTTGAGTTCTAGTTCCGGTTCAGGAGTGTTTTTTTCTTTGTCCACAAGATATATAAAATAAGTTGTTAAAGGATTTCATTTAGATTTTGTGGATGTGTGGGCCATGGACCAAGGAAGAGATTATTAAAATTCTGGTGGGGATCAGAGATGAATGGTACAGGGATTGGCGGAGGTGTGTGTTCTTTGAGTGCTGTTTCTTGTTGCTCTTGTTTTCTCTCGTCTCTTCTCACATTGCACCCTTTTTTCTTCTCTTTCCTCCACTTGGTCATTGCTTTCTCATTCATACTGATGTTTTTCATCTTTTTTTCCCTCCCATTTTCTCCCATTTACGACCCATTATACACTAAGGAATTATTTCTGGCAGTGAGGAAATTATTAGCACTATAACTAACCTTTCTAGTTCCAAAAGTCTCACCTAAGTAACCTAGATAATGGCCTTAGATTGAAACACAGGGTAGTCCACGTATTACACTGCCCTTCAACTTGACCAGGCAATTTCTCATGCCTTGCGGGGACGGCTCGGTAGCGTTTCCAGTGTCTATCCTGCACCATTTGCTTATTTCCCATTCCCACTACCACACCCACGCCCACACCAGCAGACTGAGCCGCCCTCCGCGACACGTAAGATACCACCAACTGAGATTTTGGTGGAGCGCTATTTACACACCTCCCTGTATATATAAGACCTCTTTGGGCTGAAGGGGTTGAAGTAAGTTGAGGCAAGTACAAAACCAGTTATTCTTAATGAAGTTGTCCAAGCCCACTAGTAAAATAGATGAAGCCCTGGAAAGTACGGTACTTTGCATATACTTCAGCAGTGAAAGGCGTACCAGTTCTTGGCGGTGAAAACCAAAGTAAAGATAGGAATATGGCTTGACTTTTAATGCTCGGAGTAGTTCGGAAAATAGCGTTCTGTATTTAAAGGAAGAATTCTGTACCTGGATCATACCCGTTTTCAAATCAATAATCAGAAACCTGAGATTTTAATTAGGTGGTTAAGATTTCGACATTATGTGGGCTGAGAAATATATGTAAGAGGGTAGACGTTGTGTGTACAGCGGAAGTTCCCAGTATTTGAGGGATTAAGGGGGACATAAAGACATTGGCCTAAGTACTGTCATTATCACCCATTTTTTTCTGGTTTTGCCGTAATTACTGCATTTCAGTTTGCGTTTTTTACTTAGTCATTAATAGTACAGCCTTATCGTAATGGCAGATATTTGTCGTAGCAGTATTAGCACAGTAGGAGCTCAGCAACACAAGAAACTGTATTTTTGCTGACTTCACATCGATTAATTCCTGTGGAGAGAGGCCTGGGGCAGTGAAAGGCCTAAACGTTATATCATGGCTGTGTGTTTGGCAGAGAGGTGAGGGAAATCGAACAGACCTCCCGGCGAAAGTGGGAAATGACCTGAAAAAGTCTGGGGATTGGTGGTGTACGTCCAGCAAAGCAAGTATGGAGACTCGTGCGCGACTTGACATTTTGAAACACTGAACGAAGTGGCTCGATGTCATAGTGCCTTTATTTATTTATTATTTTGAATGGAAGAATTATACCCTCCGATGGAAATGTTTTTGGGGGAGATACAACCATTTTTTACCGACTTGGACCCTCTCTCGGACATCCAAGTCGGACCGAAGCTGCTATATCGTCCTAGTAAAAAAAAAAAAAAAAAAAAAAAAAAAAAAAAACTACGTGGATATAACTCTTCCACAGGACACGCTGCTTTATATTTTTCTTCATTTATCGTATATTGTATTAAACTTTTTCTCAAGTTAAATGGAAATAATCTGACTATAACCTAATTATTTGATAGCTCAGAATCTAGCACACACACCGAACCATACTGAGAAACATCGCTCGTCACCAGTTTATCGACCGTGCTGTAGAGGCAAACATCACAAGGTCCAGCTTCATCCACTCGTACATCTCTTGTATTGACTCTTACGACAGTCACCATACAAGGCAGCGCAGGTGTGAATGTCGTCAATTGAGTCCGTAGTATCCAGCCTTCGTTCCCATCTCGCTAAGGCAAGGAACAATAAGCATGAATTAAGGCACAAATACCACTGGAAGGCGATAAGGGATCAGATCCATTCCGATAGCTTATACAGTGAAGAGATGTGGACATGACCGACTTACGCCCTGTATAGAAATAATGGCATGTAACCTGATGAACAGTGGCTGCCTCGAGATGGAGTGAGAGGATGGGGTGCACAGATAAGAAGGGAAATGAAGGTACAAGATGCTTATATATATATATATATATATATATATATATATATATATATATATGCAGGCATGAGCAACAGATCAGAAGGGGGAGAGTTATAGGAGTAGTGGACTAAAATGGGATAAGGAGGATTGATTTATTGGTGACATTCGGTTTGAAGTTACATGTTTGATTTTCGTGAGAGGGGAGGCCACGGACTGGTGTTGAAGACAATGCAAGTTCTAAATATAGAGTATTTGTCGTTTTTCTTATGATTTGTACACTAGATGTATACGAGTGGAGTAAACTTCCTTTTTCTTCATGTTGTGCTTGGAGAAAACATTTAATGAAATCATCGATACACTCATAGCAGACAACCTACAACCCTTCTGCACCCTCCAAGCTTTTCCCTATCTCCCCTTTCCATCCTACAATGAACTTTTTTTTACTTATGGCCTCATTGTCAAAGCCGTGTGCGTGACGGTGTAAGGAAGCCCCCAGTTCTTGCCTGTCATTTAGGAACCACCTGTAGTAGTGGTAATAGCTGTAACCCCAGGCTCATCTGAACGTGACCCTGGTGGAGTGGAGGCTGAAGTCCCTCCCTCCCCTCCTCCTCCAGAGCTCACCCTTCTCCTTTCGGTAGATAAGGAGGGCGTTGAGAGATGTTTATATAACCAGGCCGCTCCACTGCCCGGTCATATCTGTGTCACCACGTGAAGGTGTCCCTCTTCGGCACCCGAATTCCAGTAACTTTTCCAGAGAGAGAGAGAGAGAGAGAGTCTGGCCTTGTTATGGCTTCCTTCCCGGTGATTTTTGCAGTGTTCCTCCTTGACTAAAGTTATGGGCATACGATAACATTTCTCCTGAGTTTCGTAAGGTTAGATCAAGTTAAAGGTTAGTTGACTTTAAACTTTTCTTGGCTTCAGACTGTCTGTATCTTTAAAACCGCTTGTTTATCTGTGTGGCCTGTATCTGTGTTCCAGTTCTCTCTCTCTCTCTCTCTCTCTCTCTCTCTCTCTCTCTCTCTCTCTCTCTCTCTCTGACATTCTTCCACCAAAGGACCTTTTTTTTTCATTTTCTTCCCAGGCCAGTACCAAGCTACTTAATTCAGCTTAGAGAGGTCGTCAGGCTGAAGAGGTAGAAAAGAAAAGGACTAGATTTTTTTTTTTCTACATAGATATTTTAGTGGCGACTTTTCGATATGAGTGGGTAAGATATTGCCTTCATTAATCCCTTCATTGACCTGCCTAAATAAAAGTCATTTGGTGATCGCTACAATAATTACAGAAAAGCGTCACGGGATTACGAAGGGGTTAGCCAATTAGCAGGCTCGGCCGCCGGTAGCGAGATAAGACTAGGGATGACGTCATTGGTCTGAAAGGGTAATATTTGGCATCGGAATATCTCTCGCATTCTTCCTTTTGTGGGTCTAGAGGGAAACTGATGCTGTGAGATCAGAGGTGCAATTAAGTGTTTTTGTGGAGGTAATTGTGTGGCGGTAAAAACTGGTTGGTGGGGGTAAAACGGTGTGTGTGTGTGTGTGTGTGTGTGTGTGTGTGTGTGTGTGTGTGTGAGAGAGAGAGAGAGATCGCCATGCCGGTAAGGTTGTGCCAGAGTAGGTAGAATGGCTACCTAGGCACTCATTCTGCTGATTCTGATGCCTGCATTACTATCATTATCATCGTCGCCATCGTCATTATCATATCACTGCTTTGTGGAGGAGTTGGCACGGATGTTGATGACGTACCCTTGTTTAGTTTACTACACACAGACATGTAGTGTAAGTGTAAACAGATCTTTTATGGATATATGGACCCTGTCTTTAGGAAGTGTCACCAGTCTGACGTTACTGCCTACTCCACAAGCTTCGAGTGTTAATTGCATCTGACCTATTTGATATGGAATAGAGTATTAGCTGGGGAGACTGTATGTGTGACGCAGGGGTTGGTGTGTACCACCTGAAGGGCAGAGAAAGGATAGATTTGAATGTGATATTTTTTTTATTTTGGTTTCACTTCTCATTAACGGGTTGCTGGAGGAGGAGCTTGGATTAGAGTGGTTCTACGGCGATATCATTCATCATGGCAGTGGATCCGGGCTCAGATTCCAGTACTGGACCACAGTGTGATTTATGGCCCCCATAGCCGACTGAAGGCGAGATCGACTAGGTGAAGCTGGTCCTTCGAAATCTTTGTCATCTGGTGGATTAGGCTGAGTGCAGGGACTCACTGGGTTATAACTACTCGTAGAGTGTTAGTTGCCTGGCTGACAACAACGCTATTAGATGTAACAACATTATGAACTGTGACAACTTCATTTTTTTTTTTTTTTTTTGGGGGGGGGGAGAGGCTTCGGATGGCACGTGTGCTGGCCATTAGTTTCCACGGGAAGGCTCACTTTGTGCTAGTTTTCTACCTATTGTCTTCCAGGGGCTCTCAGGTATCCCCAGGTGAACTGCTGTGGGGAAAAAAAAAAAAGATGCTTGTCAACTGCAGGAAGGGTCATTGGGGTAAATAATTATCTTAGCTGAGGTCCAATTTTTCCATAAAAAACGGCACGCGACAGTCGGATTTACATGCAAGTCCCCATTTTTATTGCTGGTTGAATATGGACATGGGGGAAACGAACTTCGTTCAAGAATCTTCCAGGTACGAATTGTATGTGCTACCACTGCACCGCCATCTCCTCCCTATTGTAGCCAGGTTCCATTTGAGGATTATTTCCTTGTATAGTCGGACCTGTCGTATGAATGACGTTTGTAGCAGTTTCAGCCTTCTGTGGTTTCCTTGAGAACGGGACAATTGCTGGCTGCTTCAGTGGAACTGAAGTATTTATTTATTTATTTGAAGGCATTGTTATGTGTCAAAGGTTGTTCATCACCTGTTTCATTATTGTGAATGCTGGTCTTGAAGCTACCACGGCAGCATGGTATGGAAGTCATATGATAGGGAAGGGATAGGGAACTTCACTGGTGCATAAGGGATAACTTGCATTGGTTTTCTTAGCCCGAAACAGTCTGTCATCTTCGTCATTGGCATCACCATCAACGTCAGTGTATTCGTCATCATTGTCTTTATCATCATTACTGTTGGTCTGTGTCATATTTGACTTTGAAAAAAAAAAAAATGTTTAGGTTATGCATTAACCTATGTTTGTCTGTGTGTGTCTGATTGTTTCTGTTTTTGCACAGGTTTATGAAACTTTAATAGGCATATTGTAGTAAAAATATTTCCCCTGGAGGTAATCCTATTGACCTAAAGATGGAGTAAATAGAATTTGATAAAATGAACAAGGGCAGAGTGATGGCTAGAGTTAAATATCAGTGTAGTGTGGTGTGGGGAATTAGTGTGGCGAGGGAAGGTATGCCCTCCACTGAATGCCTTTCTAGTCACCTCAGATTTAAGGGGAAATGAATCCGAGAAGAGGGAGAGCCCATTTCCGTCTGGCTGGTTGTATCGAGGGACAAGGCCTTTTTACTTTGTCGGAATCTAGGTGTAGACTTTAATGTTCTCCGTTCCCTGAGGCCCAGCAGTCAGTTGTCTTGTTACATTCCACACCATCACATATCACCACTTTGACGCTGATACCCACCGCCCATATTGAATCCACACAAGGGCTGTCTCATGCAGGACTGGTGTGTGGTATTAATGGGAGTGTTTGTGTGATATGGCAGTGGGTGGTGGTGTTGTAGGAGGATCAGTAAAGTCTCAGAGAAATTCAGATCATCAGACTTTTTGACAGCAGACCACTTCTCTAACCACTGAAACACCACCTACCCCATGACGTGAGATGCTTGGTTTTGTCTTCAATCTCCAGTTCAAGAAGTAGGGGAAGGGATGTAGTTCCTTGCTCCCTCTCTCTAACGTGCATTTTACGACGCTGGCGGTACGTGATAGTATTCCTTCTACCCCCCCTGTATCGTGGAGAGAGAGAGAGATAGAGAATCGGTTATAAAGACTGTACCGCATGTATTAAGAGGGGAATTGGGGGATAACTACAAGAATATTAGAAGAGTTAATTGTTGCTACTGTTGGTCGATATCGTAGTCCATCATCGTCATCATCATCATCATCATCATCATCATCATCATCATCATCACGTGTGTTAACTTACTGCAGGACGGTGGCCTCTTAGCTTTCTCCACTCTGACATAATTATTGTTAACCTTCTCCATTCCAGCGTAAGGAATTTTTCCCTCCATTATATTCATTACGTAACTCTTTCCCTGACTTTGTATCTGGGTTGCCGCTCTTACACTACATTGATATCTGACTGTCTACCTATTTGTCTATCTATATCTGTCAGAATCTGCATCTATCTGTCTACAGTATCTATATATCTATTTATCTACCTAGGTAGATAGATAGATATAGATATACCGTCTTACCTACCTACCAGCCTCTATATATCTATCAACCTATCTATATGGATCTATATTTCGTCTGACGCCGCATCCTGTGAGGGTTAGCCAAAACAAAAATACCTCCAGTTTATTTTTATTTTATTTTTTATTTTTTCCCTTCCCCTCAACGACGCCTACATCCATGACAACCACCAACGTACTCTGGCATGAACTGACCATTTCATTTCCCATTTATGAGTGTGATAAGTTCGGTTTAGTTCTTTCCCATTATTTGTCCCCATTTATTTTATTTATTCATTGATTCATTCTTTAACCAGAGCAGTCCTAAGCTTCCGTTCACTTAGGCTTCAGGTTACTGATCCAAAAAATAGAACAGGAAGGATGCGTTGATTAGATAACGTTATTTTTAGAGATGCGGACATAATATGCTCCCTGGTATATTATTCTCATCACCGAAAATCCTCCCTGCCAGTCCTGTCTTTTACTTGGCTTCATTGCTTTGAATTTCATCTATTTTTCTTGAAACATACTTGACTCAGTTGTTAAACAGTTTTTTTTCCTTCTCGTCTTTTTCATCGCTCATATTTTCATTTTGTTAACTCCATGAATCCGGCGACGTTTTTTTTTTTTTCTATCTTTAAACGTTCTAATTCACCTTGGAAAAGTCTTGTCGTACCGATGAGATTAATGTAGGTTACATTAAGTGTTAACAGAAAAAAGTTGTCGAGAGACAAGAAGTAAACAAGAAATATCATCCTCAGGCTGAAATGGTGAAATTCAGTTCCTTTGGCTCCTTGGTTATCAGCAGTTCTAAGATACTCTGTCTCTTACAAGTGATACTAACTTTCCCACTTTACCACTCAAAATTCTGAAAAAGACCTCTAGGCACAGTGAACAATTCTGAACATTCTTCATTGATGTTGCTCAGTAAATGCAGGCTACACCTACTCATTAAATTGCTTGCATGATTTTTGCATTTTCGACAGTGTGAAATATATTTTCATAATTGTTAAATATCATAATATATCATGGAACATTTTAACTCTTACCAGCTTACATTCTAGGCATCTCCTTCCCATTAGAATTAATATCCCGAAGTATCTTTATAAATGTTGCAGCAAATTGTGCATGTAAAAAGATTGGTAATACATCCCGAGAACTGAACTCTGTCCTTTCAGGTGCCATGCCAGGATTTTATCACTGAACCACACCGGCAGTAATGTGGAATGTGACCTTTGTAAAATAATCTGCACTAGGGTTATCAGGATCCACCACTGCTGATCTACATATTTAACCCCGGAATCCTTCACTAGGAGTGGAGGAGTTTTTAATTTTTTTTTTTTTTTTTTTTTTTTTTTTTTACTGGATATTTGTTTCTTTTCTTTGCTCTTCGCCCTCAGTGGTGGGGTTACTTTTGGTAATCTTGATAATCCAGAGAAAGTACTTGCATCTCGTAAAGTTTTTTTTATACAATAATGATAATAATAATAATAATAATAATTAATCTATCCATCCATCATCCAATCCTACATTGCTCCATGAGGAGCGTAGGAGTCCGGGGCTAAGGTGTTGGTCCCGACATTAAGATGAGAGTGACCAGCCTCACTCATCCCTGAGTGGCATTACATGAGCAATCAACCCCAACCACCCCTTGGATATAAACCTTCACCGGCTTAATCCGATTGGAGCGCAATAATTACTCACTAAACCACTAGGCGCCATAATTTGGTTATATGGTTACCACCCAGCGTAGTAAATGGTTTCCTTGTGTACAGGAAACCATTTGGCTTGTCACTCGGTGTAGAGTCACCCACAGGCAGAAGGAAGAGGAAAGAATGAAGGAAAAAAAGACAGAAGAGGAAGTTAATAATAATAATCACTCTCATCTTAAATGTCCGGACCAACTGCCTAGCCCCGGGCTCCTGCGCTTCTCATGGGGAAATGTAGGATTGGATGATGGATGGATGGATGAATAATAATAATAATAATAATAATAATAATGAAAATAAGTGATAATAATAATAATAATAATAATAATAATAATAGTAGTAGTAGTAGTAGTAGTAGATAATAAAGATAGCAGTCAGGTAAATAATCCTCAGTGGCTGTTCCAGATAGCCCTGACGCAAGAGGTGATGCAAGGCTCTGAACTTATATAATAATCCAGTATAGTGCAGGTAAGAGAGACCTGATATGTCACCTGGCAGAGAAGAGTTAAGTTTTGTAGAAGATTTAATTTTTCCTTTGTTTACCTATTTGTTTATTTGATTTAACTTCTTCATTTTTTTTTCACAGGCAGTGTTGTGTCAGTTCAGTTAAGTTACTTAATCTTACTGATATGCCAGGTGAAGTCTTTGCTGATCTCCGGTGAAGAAATCCCTCTCACTTCACGTCTTAACTCTCACTTCCCTCTCTCCCTTTCCATCTCTCCTTCTCTTCCCTTCGGTTCCTTACCTCTCTCTCCAGGAAACTTGCACTTGATCATATGTGTGTGTGTGTGTGTGTGTGTGTGTGTGTGTGTGTGTGTGTGTGTGTGAGAGAGAGAGAGAGAGAGAGAGAGAGAGAGAGAGACAGGTAGTTTAAGGGACCCCAGAGGACTTTGACCCCAGCTGCCTCCTTCCCCCCTTTCACTTGACGGCAGGGCAAAGTCAAGGATGATGGTGCCGGCTTGTCATACCTCTCTCTCTCTCTCTCTCTTGTTGTGCCAGTCTCTGCATTATCCGAGTATGTATGTATGTGTGTGTGTGTGTGTGTGTGTGTGTGTGTGTGTGTGTGTAAAACTGTGCCAGTCTTTCCGTGTGTGTTTTGTCTTCGTGCGTATATGTCTTTATCTCTCTTAGTATATCCGTTGCTCAATACATATGCTTATCCGTATATTGTTAGTTGTGCCAGACGTTGTATTTCGTTTCGTACTTTATTTGGAATGACAGTGTGCAGAATTATCGTGGGATGCAGAGGCTCCTTCGCACCTCCTCTTCGGAATATGTCTGTATTTTTAGATACGGGTATAAATTTTTATTATGTGTTATATATACAATGTTTTCTTTTTCATATCGTTAACAGTAAAGGTAAACGCGGCAATTACCTGTTCATTATTAACCCTCGGGCGTGAAAAAAGGGCCTTAAACACGAGAGGTCTCGAGGCAGGCTGCTGTACTCCACATCATTTAAGTCGCAGGAGAAACCCTTACGTCCCTGGCAGCGATTTACAGTAAAAAAAAAAAAAATGTATTTAAAAATGGAAATAAAAAAAGTCCTCTCTTTCATTCGATTTCTGTCGCTTGTCATAAAGAACATAAGAGGAGATATAACCCCCTTCGCTCCAGTGACTTGTTTTTATTCTTGCTATTTCCACACGATTTTACTCAGATTAGAAGAGATTGCCGGCACTGGAGAGGTTAAATATAGCCTTCATTTACGCCTCCAGTGCAAGAGGTGTCTCCAAAGCTGGATACTTTTCTGAAAATGGCAAAAATAAACGGGTAAAACGTCAGTATGCAGGAACTTAAGACGTCAGTTTGCAGGTAAGGAGGTGATGCTTAGGAATCTCGTGACCCTTTCAGCCCGAGGACGTCGTTATTACTGCTTTTATTCTTATCATGTCCAGATGATTTTATTCAGTATAGGATAGGCTTTTCGAACTGCAGAGGTTAATTAGAGCCATCATTAATCCCTTCAGTACAAAAGGTGTAGGGCTTTTCTGTCAAGATACTGTGCTCTTTTTACCCTAACTTGGCCTAATATTGCCACCTCTCTCCGTCTTGAATCCCGACTTTTAACAATAGATTAACACTAGAATATGATGCTAGTCAAGAAGAAGTGCTATGGGGAGGTTGTAGAGCCAGAGCTTTGTCTTTTTACGTCACTGAGCGTTGTGTAAATAAGCTGCAGAAGAAAGAAAATCCGGATCAAATTAAGGAAAGTAATAAATAAATAAATAAAATAAATAAATAAATAACGCGGTCGGAGTCATGCGATTAGCCACTTCACTCTGATGACGTAGTTTTTAATGTAATCTAGCTACTGTCAGACGATTTTATTCAGATTAGAGAAACGAAAAACAGGCTGTTAGTGGATTAGGGGGAGACTTTCTAACCCTGCCTCTACAAATAGTTAATCCTAAGGCAACAACAAAATCGTCAGGAGGGAGAGAGAGAGAGAGAGAGAGAGAGGGGGGGAGACGAAAAATGAGAAAAACGTCAAGGGAACTACGAGGTTGAAGTATAGAAATGAAATACAGTCGTGTCATACGTGTCATGTAAAAAGGTGTCATACGCTGAAAATATACTGTAGTCTGCTTGTTTTCATTTGACCGTGATCCCTAACTCCCTTTCAGCTTAGTGGATGACCAGGTGTAGTTAAATTGGGAGGTTAATTTGACTAGTGACCAAGGAGACCCATTCATACCTCACAAGTAAAGCTCATCGATTTTCATGCAACCGCGATATACTGCACAGTTTATTGAATTAACCCAGTTCCGTCGGATGAAAGAAAATTATTGCTAGTAACGAAGAAGTGCTGGAAATGCCCTCAAGATGCCGGAAATACTGACCTTAAATCCTATCAGTTGGATGACGTATTTTTTATATTGTTGCTTCCAGACGATTTGGTTTATTGTTATTATTATTATTATTATTATTATTATTATTGTGCATTATTATCATGGGTTTAATTAAAAGTAACCTCAGTGCGAACATTCTCTCGAGTAGAATAAAATGGTCTGGTGGTAGAGAAAATAAAACAATAATGCATCATCGGATTTGTGTTCGCAGTCTATCTGATTCCATCCCATCCTATCCCATCCCATCCCATTTACAATCGAAGAAGGTTTGGAAGTAATGCGTATCGACTGCATGGTGTTACTAAGGCAGATAATGTGTTTTGCTAAGTTCCATTATTCTCCTTGAATATGACACTTAACAGTCGAATTTATATCCAGGTCCCTAATTATACTTCTTGGGTGAACAGGGACAAGGGGACAAACAAATTTCGTCCAAGAGTCTGACTGGTTCAGGAATCGAACTCAGGATCTTCCGTTTTAGAGCTGACTACGCAACCACTGCACTACTATTTCGAAAACTGTATCGTAAGCAAAGTATAGTTGTTTGGGTATAGCAAGAACCATACTCGTTTTACTCTAACTTGCCCTGAACTTAACATCTTTCCATCATGAGTGCTTCACTCTGACAATAGCATAAAACACTAGAATAAGATGCTGGTCACGGAGAAGTGCTGTGGAAAGGATGGAGAGGAATAGCACTGTGTTTTTTCTGCCGCAGAGTTACGTGAAGCAGGTTGCACAAGGATGAAAGTCTTGGCCAAATTACGGTGAAAAGAATCTAGCTAGCTAAAAAATGACATTGTGTGGCTGAAGTGGTCAAACCTTGAACGTCAGTTACGAAAGGTCAGGGAACTCCTTGTAGGCGACTGATTGCATAGATTAAAGCAGTGGAGGGAGAAAGTCTGACCTCCGCTGTTTACCCGCTTTTCCTACTTGTCGTTTGCTGGGGTTTCGTCGGGTCACCGTACACGCCGGATGTAACTTAAAATATATATATATATATATATATATATATATATATATATATATATATATATATATAGATAGATAGATAGATAGATAGATAGATGGATAGATATAATTCAAGTTCTGTCACAAGATTTGTGTGGGTGTTTTGGTAAGGAAGAAATGTAATTTTATTATTCGCTGAACGTTTCGTAAACGCGAGTTGCGTACTGTATACTTGTTTTGAATGTTTGAAAGTGCAAGGTACTCTGCAATGAGTGATTTAATAGTAGTTATTTGCTATGAATGATTTAATAGCAATTTTTTTTTATTTAACCAAATGCGTTGTAGCAGTGATTCGTAAATGGTGAATGGTGTAGCTAAAGTGAATGGAATTATAGTTAGGGTAATTGAATTTGAGGGTGAATGACATACTAATGCTAACGCCAGACGAGTGTGCCCTCCACTCTAACCTCCTCCACGATTACTATTCATCTCCAGACCCCACCAAAACAGGTTATATGAGCAGGGGCATCTAGAGATTTATACCGGGCCATTCTGTAAAAAAATGCATGTATCGTTTTTGTCCGGTGGTTGACACGTTTTATAATTGTCATTTGTTTATGTAACAGTGCAGAATAAAAAGATGAGAAATTATGCACCTAGCAAGGATGCCTGACGTTAAGTGCTGTTTAGTTCTGTTAAGGTAATAAAAATGCTAAAGAGGCATATCTAGCTATCTATCTGCCTATCTATCTATCTGTCTATCTGTATATATATAATTTGTGACTACTCGTATGTGAGGCACTATTGCAGACTTTAATATCGATCCACTGCATTACAATAAATAGCATGACAGTGAACAATAACATTTGAAATTCAGTGATCCTACCTTCGAAACCCAGCATACTTTTCAAAATACTATGACTGAGTTTCGCAAGTCTTCGACCAAAAGTGGAGCGTTATTCCTGACCCCAGCTGTACATGTAACTGTATATGCTGAGAAAGAAATATGGAGAATTTGCATTTATATGAAAATGTGTGATAATAACTCGGGGATTAATGTTGCTGGTAAATTTAAGAAGGACTGCTTTACACGGCCGTATTTCAGGATTTATTGCCAGTGAATCATGCAAATGCTTATCAGTTCAATCTGAATATTTATACAAGCTAATTTAAGTGTTATATACTGTGGGTGAGTCAACTACATGACCCTCAGTGTGTCATATGCAGAAGGTTAGAATAGTAGTAGTAGTAGTAGTAGTTGTAGTAGTAGTAGTAGTAGTAGTTGTTGTTGTTGTATAAATATAATTTGCTCCATATACCTGGTAGGTCACATTTCAGCCTTGTTCGCAGGCTTCACAAAAAGGCTTCATATTAAGAAAGTCATAATGTTTGAAGAGACGATTTTAATTTGCACCGAATTTTCTTAAAGGTAAACCTCGGTCTCAGGCTGTATGTGATTCGAATGTTTCATGAAAACTAAATCCAGCCTTATATCTGCCAGATGTTTAGCGTCAAATAATACACGTCTCAGAACATACAGTTTTCATAATTATTTTCAGTTGTATTTTATGAAAGCAAATTCTAATGTTAAAAATATTTCATAAAATATACAGATTTAATAGTAACTGTTGCGAAACTTATTTGTTCCGAATGCTTCGTAATAATAAATTATAATCATATTTTTCCAAATGCCTGCTATAACGAATTCCAATCTTGTATATCCGGAATACTTTATTATAACGAATTCCAGTGTTACATGAATTACAGTTACTTGATGATAGGAGAATTTCATATGCTGCAACCCTCAAGTGATCCGAGAAGATTAAATATAAGTGTTTTCCTGTACACCAGCAAGCCATTTACTACGCTGGGTGGTAACAATATAACCAAATTTTGGCGCCTGGTGGTTTAGTGGGTAATAACGGTGCTCCAGTCGGATTGAGCCGGTGAAGGTTTATATCCAAGGAATGTTTTTTTTTTTTTTTTTTTTTTTTATGTGACCGACTCGGGGCATAGGCTTCACAGCCTGCTTTCAAGGCCCAGTAGTCCTCCTACGTACCGCACACCTCTACATGTCACCACTTCGGCATTAACACCCACCGTCCATATTGAATACATGCTAGGGCTGTCTCATACAGGACTGGTGTATTGGTATTAGCGGGGGTATTTTTACGACATGTCGGCGGGTCATCTGGTAGATCAGTAAAGTCTGATTTTTGTGAAATTCAAATCCTTAAACTGTTCCCGGCCTCAGCGGGATTTGAACCCGGGTCCGTCAGGACATGCTCACGTAATGCCACTCAGGGATGAGTGAGGCTGGTCACTCTCATCTTAAATGCCAGGACCAACTTGCCTAGCCCCGGGCTCCTACGCTCCTCATAGGGCAACGTAGGATTGGATGATGGATGGATGGATGGTTTATTTCGAAAATTTAACACACACACACACACACACACACACACACACACACACACACGATTCATGTTCTTACCACCGTCTGACATGGCACAATAAGCAAAGGTAAGGCTTTTTCTCTCGCCCTCTCTTTCATTTTCTTGACCCGATTGCCTCTTCGCGTCTCCCAACTGTCTCAATCTTGCTTTTCTCAACTTCTGCCTCTCTCGACAAAGATTGGGAAAGACTCAAGGAGGTGGAGGAGGAGGAGGAAGAGAAGGAGAAGAAAGTTGTTAGTTTGGATTGTGTGATGTAAGGGAAGAGTGTGTGTGTGTGTGTGTGTGTGTGACGTGGATCGTGGTGTGGACATAGGCTTTATAGGGTAAGCGAGCGTTCTCTGTGTGTCTAGTGGGTTTGGACTGTGAGTGGAGAGGGGGAGGAAGGGGAAGTGAAAGGGGTAGGGAGAGCGGGAAGGAGAGAAGATGGAAGAGGAGAGTGGAGAGGAAGGGAGGGAGGGGAGATGAAATATAAGGAGAGAAGAGGAAGGGGCCAAGAGAGAAAAGGAAGGAGGGGGAGAGTAGAGAGGAAGGGAGGGAGGGGAGAGGGAAGATGGAGAGAGCAGGTGAATATGAAGGATATATTTGGAGTGAACACAGGGTCATTGCGGACGGGGAGAAAGAGGTAGAGGCAAGGAATGTGAAGGAGAGGGAAGGTGAAGAAAGGACGCTGAATATAATGCATTTTCTATATTACCTTCATGCTTTGAGGTGCCTATGAATCACTCGTATAAGAATATCATCGTCTGGTGTTAACTAGAATTGAATACTAGAGTTGTCTCCACCATGAAAGGGGTAGTGTGTATGGTAAAATAAACATGAATTGCCTGATGATATACTGGTGCTATATTTTTTGTGATCTGGGTGAGAGAGAAAGTTATTATTATTATTATTTTTTTTTTTTGGGGGGGGAATGAGGGAGGGAGGAGGGAGGTATAAATACTGAAAGGAGGGGAACGAAGGGAAGGAAGGGGAGGGTTGAGTAATGTAGGAAAGAGGAAGGGGAGGAGAGGAGATGTGAAGGGGAGGGGAGATTGGTGAGTGGTGAAGGAGGGGGAGTGGATTGGTGAGAAGGAAGGGGATGGGTAGAGAAAGGAATGGAGGAAAAGAAAGGAACAGGGAGAGGGAAGTGGGTGGAAGTGGTGATGGGAAGGAAAGGAAGAGAGAGGGAAGTGAGGGTGGGATGGAAGGGAAGGGCGAAAAGGAAGAGAGGAAGGGGCATGTGGAGGGGAGAGGAAGGAAGGGAAAGGAAGGGAGAGAGAACTTGATTTTGATTTTGCCTCATTACAGAGCGAGTATATTTTTGCACAGGTACAGGAGCCCCAGTCAACAACTTCAGACATCAGTGGGCAGTAATTACACCATTTCTGTTTCTTTATAATACTAGGTGTAGGGTGGAGAGGAAGAGAGAGGAAGATAGAGACGAAGGGGAAGGAGAGGAATCTGTATATGGAACCTGATGGGAGCAAAGAGTATGGCTGGGTTTGGGGATGGGGAGGGAAGGGACAGGAAGAGGGAGGGGACTGGAAGAGGGAGGAGGAGGAGGAGGAGAGTGGAGGTAAATACAGAGCCAGAGGGGAGGAAAGGAGAGGAAGCGAATGGCGAGGGGGAGGGAAAGGAGAGGTGAAAACAGAGTCCTAGGGGAGGGGAAAGGCTGGGTGGTTTAAAAACTTGAAGGGTTAAAGATTTATTTATACTCATGCGACCCCTAGTGGAGTGTTAGAGGTTTTTACTAAATAGTTCAAGTATAATTATAAACACATACGATTATACAGGTGTAGATATTTACCAATTAAAGTGGCTGATAATTTTAGTTATTAATTTCATGTTAACAGCATACAATGGTTCTGAGTGTTATATCATTCTCAGATATTAAAAGCGATAGTGTTATCATGATATTATTATTTACGTACTTTTTTTCTATGGATGGAAATATGGGCATTAAGTAGGTATGTGTTTTAACTCAAATACAAGGTTGGTTGTATAATTTACATATTCCTGTCTGTGTTATCATCCCAGTACGTCAGGCAGTTATCTCTTTGCACACTTGAACTGCATACTAACTAGGTAAGCTTACGAGATGATGCAAAATGTTTTTGTCGTTTACGTACAGTGTACACAGTTGCCTGTATTATTGATCTTTTCTGACATCTTTATAGATAGATCGATAGATAGATGGATAGATAGATGACTTGACCTTAACTTAGATCATTCTTTAATTTTTACTTTAAACATATCTGTTACTGAATGGAATGCGACCACGCCTAAAAGAATGACCTTTAACATTATTCAACCATTTTAGCAGTATATGCCATCTCGTAAAATATTTTGATGAACTAGTACAAAATTGTAAATATTTTGTACGCATCTTCACAGGCAGTTTTAAGCAAAATATCTTTCTCTCTGTTCCCTGTATGCCTAAAGGTTTTCGTGAAGCCGTCTCCATAATCCATGCAAGTTTGTGGTTTGTTGTTTGTTGTTTAATTGTAGCAAACAGTTCAAAAATTTATTCCAGGTAATGGTCAGTTGTATAATTCTTGATTCCGCAAATTTCACATCCATATAGTAAGACAGGGATCACAATTTTCTCATGTAAGTCATTGGAAATATGCAAAGGTAAGATTAAGTTTAATGATTCTCTTAAATAATTTGTAGTAATCTCTTCCCTGCCTTATTTACCTGGCTGTAGCTTTATGAAACAAACCATTTTTATTGACGGTAGTGCCAAGATATGTGTGTTCACCAGCCACATTCATATAATTTTAACCAAACTTGATACATTTATACTGTTCACCGCCACCCCGAGATAACCCAGTAAATATACTTTGTTTTGTACTGACATTGAAAAATCGCAAAATTGCAATATTCATGAGTGATATGTAAAGCACCCTGCAAATCATTCTCTGACAGTACAGTATATGCCTGACATGATGTAAGTGAAAACCCAGAAAGGTTACTATTGATATATTACTTTAAATTGTTTAAGAAAGCAGGGAATAATAGAGATGATATACGTTTTTTTTTTTTTTATGTGACCGACTCTGGGCATAGGCTTCACAGCCTGCTTTCAAGGCCCAGTAGTCCTCCTACGTACCGCACACCTCTACATGTCACCACTTCGGCGCTAACACCCACCGTCCATACTGAATACATGCTAGGGCTGTCTCATACAGGACTGGTGTATTGGTATTAGCGGGGGTATTTTTACGACATGTCGGCGGGCCTTCTGGTAGATCAGTAAAGTCTGATTTTATGAAATTCAAATCCTTAAACTGTTCCCTGCCTCAGCGGGATTTGAACCCGGGTCCCTCAGGACTGCAGGCCAACTCTCTACCGATTGAGCCACCCAGACATAACGTGAGAAAACTGAAGATATGTGACTTTGAATTTGTACGCAAGATTTAACATTATTGTATAAATTGTTCATAAATCTCACAGTTCTGCTAGTATTATTATGATTCAGCATACTAATTTATCAAGAATTCTTATGAACAGAATCAAGGCACAGTTTTGTAATGTATAAATTAACAAGAAGTGTTAGATTTCTTGATAAATCATAGTAAACTAACAATATTATGGGAGAAGCAAAACTAGGTGGACCTTTTATTTGGATATAATAACTCTGTATTGGGGGTAGTAATGAATTTATGATATCGAAAAAAAATATATATATGAAGAAAGTATATACCTGTTTTGACACATGGTATGCATATATAGCGCACAACTGTATACGGTTTTCTGAAGACTGTTTGCTCAGGCTAATAATCCAACCCTTTTTCCATGTAAAAATAACGCCAGGAATTATGTAAAATGTAATTAGTTTTCCAGAGCAGCTTAGTGGAGATACAAGGGCAGGATGTGTGTGTGTGTGTGTGTGTGTGTGTGTGTGTGTGTGTGTGTGTGTGTGTGTGTGTGTGTGTGTGTGTGAGAGAGAGAGAGAGAGAGAGAGAGAGAGAGGTGAATACAGAGCCAGAGGGGAGGAAAGTGTGGGTCAGTGAACCTCTTGTGCCGGCGAGGTGATGACTGGGTGGTGATGTGTGCTGTGTGGTATGTGATATGGTGTGGTGGTGTGTGGTATATGGTGTGGTGGTATGTGTGGTGATGTGCAGCGATAAATTAGGTGTTACCATGGTATGTGTTGTGTGTTGTATGGTTTGAGGTGATTTGTGGTGTGGTGGCATGTGATGTGATGTGTTTTGTGTTGTGAGTGGGTGGTGATGTGTGGTATGTAGTATGGTGTGTGTGGAGTGGTGTACAGTATGTGGTGAGGTGTGGTGTACGTGTAGTGTATCGTAACGTGTGATGTGATATCTGGTGCTATGTGTGGTATAGCATCAAGGTCTAAAATGTGATGATAAGTGGTGATGCGTAATATATTGTGTGGTGATTTAATACGTATGTGTGGTGTGTTGTTTGGTGATGACTGTGCAACTATGTGATGATGTGATTTGTATGTGGTGATGTGATGTGTATGTGGTTGTGTGTGGTATGTCGTGTGATGTTAATGTAGTTTTAGATTATGTGAATCGCAGTGTGTAGTGTGGAGTGTGGCAGCAGGTAATGTGTCGAATTAATTAACATATTAATTTGCTGAGTGTGGTGTTGTACATGTGTCAGGTATAGTGTTAATTGTGGTGATGTGTTGTATAGTGTGATGTGTGATGTGATGTATACTGTGATATGAGGTGCTGTATGGTGTTATGTGATGATTCGTAACACATTTTAGCAAGAATGTGTTGTCGAATGATAAATAATGTGAAGTACTGTATTATGTATATTAACAGTACAGTACAACATGGAGATAAATATACCGGTTCTGTATACTGTATCACTTTTTTTTCTAATGGAACTGATCTTTCCCACAGCTTCAATACCTGGGTTTGGTATCTAATGAGCCATAATTACAGTATGAGGTAGGGATGAGTCTCCTTGGTTATTACTCGCATCAGCCTACCGATATGACTGCACTTGGCCTTCAAATGAGTCGAAAATGATTGGGGATTTTTATCAGATTACAGTAAATCCGCTGTAATGTACCAGTTGATGAAATTATTTAAGGGCTTTACTACTTCGTCTTTTATATTTTATTCCTGATACTTCTGGACGATTTTGTGCTTCTTGATAAATGTCTCGTGGCTTAATGATGACTATATCGAACATCAGGGGATGCATATTCTAAATTAATAAGATGTTCTCGTAGTGAAAGGATTGATATATCTTGGAATTCTGAAGCGCAGATTTTGTGAATACGATTTATTGTTACCTAGCTGAAAAGGCAATGATGAAGCTGTCTGCAGTACCTGAAATTATGAACAGTATTTACGACATTGAAGAGTGGCGTTGCTGTTAGTCAAAGATGTGATCTAAAATAGTGTAAATTGGGAGAGTACGGTGGTTGTTATTGTTTTTGTTATTGTTGGGTTATATCCTCGGGGGCTGGGGCACTATATACAGTAGTTGGTGGTATGTAGATGTTTACAAGGTTGGATGATTTTCTTTTTCATTGATGGTATTTCAGTGGTGTTGTCATCGCGTGAACAGGGTAATTAGGTTTGTAAGTAGCAGTGGAACTTTTAATTGGCTCATGCTGGTTTCTTAAATAATAATGAGCTGTGTTTGCGGTATTATGGGCAGCTCTCCTTGTTAGAATATTACGTATTTAAATATCACGTTCTTTTTTCTTGCAGTTAGCTCTGTAATTCCAGTGATTTAGAGAAATCAGTGTTGTTGATAAAAATGAAGCTATAATAAACAGTTCTTTCGTATTTTACTGTGGCCTTAATAGTAGCGGAAGAACGTCTAAAGAGCTGTCTTATGATGGTGACTTAAGCTGCATTTTCGTGTGACCAAGGATACTTCTTGATTTCCGCACAGAGTTCGCACCAAGGCCGTTCGAGTGAGCGCCACGAATGAAGGAGCAAGCCAACATGCTGGCAAGGATCCTTGCCTTAAAAAAAGAAAAATAATCGGGAGGAAGTTTATTGTGTTCATGGTATAGCAGGTATATACATTAGTTTAGATGTGCAGACAGGCATAAAGGTGACCAACCGATAAGAAAAGTATAATATACATATATATATATATATATATATATATATATATATATATATATATATATATATGTGTGTGTGTATGTGTGTGTGTGTGTGTGTGTGTAAATTTCCCAGGAACGTGACCATTCCTACCATTTTCTTCCGCTGCACACTAGGAGGCAGGCATGAAACACATCGAAGTCGTGGTGGGCAGAGGAAGTGGCGAACATCTCCAACTTCAGTGCTCCAAAGCTCTTAATGCCAAATCTTGTAGCTACGACACGACGGAAAGCACGGAGCAGCGGACGCCATTGTTGTTATGCTCAGTAATTTTCAGTGTTTGTGTGTGTGCCCGCTATGCACGGCCACAGTTTTCAAGTTTCATTGCCGAATAATTGCTTGTGTATACGGTATAGGTGACTCACAGGAAGGTCACGTGGAGGACTGATGTTGCTGTAGTTTTCAAGATGGAGAAAGAACTTCGTATAACCATAGACGAGGGAAAAGAAACTAAGCGATATCACAGGAACTACGTCTGAGGGAGTTTTGGAGGTTCGAGGATGCCCAGCCCCCGACCCACAAATATCATAAGGGAAATAAATGGGAATTGTGAGGGAAATATGCAGATGGAAGAGAGAAGAGGTGATTTTAGTAGACATATATGTTGCACGGTATAAAAACTACGATATCCATGAATGTATTGTCCTAAAAGTTTTCCAACGCAGCCCTCATCCCCGATCCCCAGAGAAAGTATCAGTTTTCCAAGACAAGTGGTTGTTATCAGTTTTGTGTCGTACTGATGGGAGTGAGCACCAGATGTAGATATGGTGGATAGACATGGACAGTAGCATGAGTGGTGCATCGTCCACCGAAGGATTTACCCAACTTTCCATTTTAAGATTTATTTTTACGATGGAGGCATTGATGGTAAATATTTAACAAAAAGAGCTAGGAAATGCACTGCAGCGGTAGTCCCCCTGAAGCGTAGTGGAGGCAAGGATAAAATTAAAGATCCACGGAATCAACTTACGTAGTTTTAAAGACTCATATAATGCACTTGTACTGTTAATTGAAAGACTTGGTTGTATATTACTTTCCCTATATTTTGACGATACCGGGTTCTTTTATGACATATTTACTGTTTAATATTTATGTATTTTATTAGTGGGAAAGAATACAGTGATGATGATGATGATGATGATAGTAAGTATTATGCTGTCAGAACTGTCAATATTAACCCTTTCACTACGAGAGGTCCTTTCATCATCCAATTGTGTCCGTAATAAAAGGGAAAATCGGCCCTCGAAGTACAAGGTAGTTTTAATGGTGATTTTTTTCTAACCCTTCCACCTTGGGAGATGCTGTTGACCCCTTGAGCCCGCGAATATCAGGTTTATTTCTATTCCTGTGATTTTTAGACGATTTTATTCAGCTTGGAATAGGTTTTTTGAACTGGAAGGGTTAGATATAGCCTTGATTAACTCTTATATTACTAGATATTTACCTTAGTCTGGAGAAAATCGTCTAAAAGTAGCAAGAATAAACCCCTTCACTATGAGAGGTCTGTACAAAGCTGAATAAAATCGTCTAAAGGCAGAATGAGATATAAAGGGCGTCATCGAAGTGAAAGGGTTAAGTAAAGTCATCCTACCATGTTTGAAATAAAGCTAAATAGTCGGTGTAGTAAAGAGGGTAAGGTTTTATGGTGACTGGTGATGAAGTATTGATGTTCTTGTAATGGCTGGTAGGGTTATAAATCGTGGTGCTGAATGGTGATGAAGGGGTTAAAGTGTGTGTGTGTGTGTCTGTGTGTGTGTGTGTGAGAGAGAGAGAGAGAGAGAGAGAGAGGGTGATGAAGGGATGTATGCGATTAGTGATCAAAGGATTCTCTCTTTCACACACACACACACACACACACACACACACACACACACACACACACACACACACACACACACACACACACACACACACACCTTAATGGCGTAGTTTTCAGTCTTATCTTTATGAAAGGAAGAAGGAACCACCGCCTTGTTGTTTATTAAGTTCATTCTCATCCCTTAAAATCACCCTCCTCATCCATTCCCGTCATCCACTCCTTCCACATCCACCTCCTCCCTTTAATCCACCCCTTTCCTTCATTCATTCTCTCCCCATCCACACTCCTCTTCATACACCCATCTCCCATCCACCTCCTTCTCCCTATTTCTCTCTCTCTCTCTCTCTCTCTCTCTCTCTCATTCACGTTTCCCCGTTAGTCACACCCCCTCTTCCTCATCCATTCCCTTTCTCCGTAATCCACCACTTCCCCTTCCCCTCTTCCACCCCACCCAGCATCAACCCCCTTCCTCTCATCCACCCCATCCTACCGCTAATACTCAATCACATAATCCCTTTCAAACCGAGGATGTGATTAATATATATATATATATATATATATAATTTTTTTTTTTTTTTTTTAACTAGACCACATAACCGAGCAAGTGCACCCTGATATACTCTGTTCACTTTTTCTTGGCCTAAAACAGTAGATGAGCACAAGAATATGATACTTGTCAC
>NC_137056.1:7230753-7273253 GCF_032717465.1 Coenobita brevimanus | reverse complement strand
CATTTCCTCGCTTCCTTATTGACTTCCTTCCCAGCTTCCTTTTCATATTTAGGTCTCCTCGTTTCCTTACTTCCTCCTTCATTTTCTCTTCCTCCTTCATTTTCTCTCTCATTTCTTAGCACTATCCGCCATCTCCTTGCTCTTTCATCCACTCCCTCCCTCTCTACGTTTCCTTCCTTCTTTACGTCGTTAATTCCTTCTCTCCTTGACTTTACCTACTTTCCTCCTTCCGTGTTTCAATCCCTTCGTCCTTCCTTCTCTCTGTTCCTACTTCCGTCCTTCCTTTCCTCCATCTCTACTTGCTTCCTGTGTTTCCTCCATCCATACTTCCCTCCTTCCTTCCTTCCTTCTGTCTCTCCATCCCTACATCCTTCCTTGATTCCCTCCCTCCCACTCTGTCTCATTCCCTCCTTCCATCCATCCCTTCTTCCATCCTTTCTTCTCTCCGTCCCTACTTCCGTCCTTACTTCTCTTCATCCCTACTTCCCTCCCTCCCTCCATCCTTATTTTATCCTTCTCAACCTTCTTTCTTCCTTCTCACTACCCTTATTTCCTTCTCTCTATCCCCCTCTGTGTTTACTTCACTCCCTCTGTCCACGTTTCCTTCCTTCTTTTCCTTCCCATCCATCCTACTATTTTTCTTTCTTCACTACTTCCATCCATCCTTCCCTATTTCCTTCTTTCGTTCCAAGACACTCTTCTTATAAAAACTACTCTTTTCCCCCTCCCTCCCTCCCCCCCTCTCATATTTCCCTCCCTCACTCCCTCCATGTTTTCTTCCCTCCATCCCTGTTTTTCCCCTCCTTCTCTCCTTCCTTCCTTCCTACAGTGACTCCTTCATTGTAGGTAAGGAAGTTTGGGTTAAGTTCTTGTAGAGGTAAAAATCTGTGTGTGTGTGTGTGTGTGTGTGTGTGTGTGTGTGTGTGTGTGTGTCTGTGTGTGTGTGTGTGTGTGTGTGTAATTAAATGAATGTAAACTGTTTGTGTTAGATTAAATGCATGTAAATTGTTTATGTTGAGAGAGAGAGAGAGAGAGAGAGAGAGAGAGAGAGAGAGAGAGAGAGAGAGAGAGAGAGAGAGAGAGAGAGAGAGAGAGTTTCCCCGAGTAATAACGAGGAAAGAATACGAGAGGTAATCAAAGTCAGATGGCCTGGTTTTGAACTCAACTGTTTTTATTCGATTTAAACCAAACTTGGTGGAAGGAGTTAGGCAAGAATGGAGTCACCATATTTTCAGAACAGAAGATCAGAGGTCAAGGTCACAGGGCAAGGTAAGCTTAAACTTTTGATTCGATTTGGGTGAGATGGGTCAGGTAAGGATGAAGCAAATCGATTTTGAGAGTAATTCATCGAAGGTCAGGGGCACAGGGTAGGGTGATGGCAGCGTGCGGGGTGTTGTACTATCTGAGTGCACCTTGCTGGAAGCGTGGTCCACCTTTGCTGGGTACACTGATGGTAGTTCTCTTAGTTTTGTATACGCAGAGAGACACACAAGTGCCTCCCTAAAATCTGACGAATATGTAGGGGAAAAATCGAACCATTTGAAACACGCGCCAGGTTAGATAGGGTTTTCATTGTACTTCGCCAGGTGTAAATTTCCTTCAGACGGAATTGGGAAAATGGTTGTTCCTCTGACCATTCCATTGTCTTGTTTCTCGATTGTGGTGAGTCCCATTTCAACCCATGTACTACGAGGTCATATTTATTAATTGTTTTCAAGCTACCAGCAGGCTATTTCGTTAAACTAGGGAAGGTTTTCTTACAGTTAAGGAGGAAAAGAAGGTTGCATAACGTTAAATATAAAGTCTTCCATAAGCTGAGGAAAATCGTCGTGAGTCATAATAAAAAAGGAAAAAGGAGAAAACGGATGCCCTCGAGGTGGAAGAGTTTACAGTGAAAGAAGAGTAGATTGATGACGACGATGATGACGAAACTCGGTCAGTATTCAAGGTAACTCTGCTTTTTTTTTACCTGCCCTTTCAGTGTTCTGTATGCAGTGTAATATTTTTTATCTGCTAATAATATGTTACAGAAATACCACCCATATCCCACACGGTATGCCACAGTCAGCGATGCAGTCATATAAATAGGTCCCATTCTGAAGCCATAGTTATTGTGTGCATTGGTATTTAGTTATGTAGTTATGTTAGGGCGAAGGCTGTTATTTTGTGGATATTTTTGTAGCCACACGCCTAAAACGTGAACTCGGTGGACTGAAGGCTTAAACCACCTTCTGTTATCCACCATCCTCCTTTCGGGGTATGATTGGTTAGGCTTCAGTACTTTCTTACCTCCTCTAGAAATTCACTTCCTCGCCGTCTAATTCTTCCTTTGCCACCCCTTCGTCTGACTTGTCCCCATCGCGTATTTAAGTGTCTTTCTTTTCAGTCTGGCAGATTATAGTGTTGGTGACTGGGCGATGATCAGCACTCAGCACATCAAATTTCTCCATCGTTTTGTCGTTCTCTCTCTCTCTCTCTCTCTCTCTCTCTCTCTCTCTCTCTCTCTCACACACACACACACACACACACACACACACACACACACACACACACACACATCCTCAAAATAGTTAAGAAAGTAACCCCTGCCACCCAGTGACGTCGTGCATGGCTTATCCTTGAAACCACCGGACAATTTACGATTATTTATTTTTGAGTAAATATTTGGAATGGAGGAGGGGTAGATATGGCCATGATTAACCTCCACAGTCATATAGATCATTCCTGAGTTGCATGAAATAGGAAGCCTGATTTTAAAAAGGAGTTTACCCAAGGGGAATGAAATTGTGTTGCGCTAGCCTGAAAGAAAGAAAATAAGAATAGTGCTGAGGGGTTTAGTCAGGAATAAGAATAGTGCTGAGGAGTTTAGTCAGAAATAAGAATAGTGCTGAGGAGCTTAGTCAGAAATAAGAATAGTGCTGTGGAGTTTTGTCAAATAAGAATAGTGCTGAGGAGTTTAGTCACAGAAAAAGTAACTCAGTAACAATATTTTCACCAGCACACGAAGACAAGTAATTAATCGTCATAACAATAAATGAATAAATAAATAAAAAAGCAATAATCCCGGAGACGTTGTTGTAATATCATTCTTCCTTCTGACAGACGATTTTACTGAACTTGATCAAAAATTCTCGTATTGAAGGGGAATTCAGAACTAATCTCTCCAGTTCAAACAAATTTCCTGAGCTTAGTAAAATCGTTTGATGTTAATAGGACAGAAAATAAGATGTCCTTGCAGTGAAAAGATAAACAAACAAAACAAACGGACAAACAATAGTACTGCTAACACTCCACAGAATCAAAATGACAATAAGTAAATAACGTGTCAAAAAAGATGTATATATCCGTCAATACAAATTAAGACAAGAATTATTTAAAAAAAAAAAAAAAATCGCTTCACGACAGCAGTAATTGGAATAACTTTTTTTTTTCTTTGGGGGAGGGCTTGTCACGTTCCTGTCAATTCTCCGTTACCTCGTAAAAAATTGTGAAAAGAATATTTTTCGTTAGTGAGAAATGTATATCCATAATTGCCTCTGAGAGAGAGAGAGAGAGAGAGAGGTTGTCTTTAGTCCTCACCCTTTCACTACGATGACTTGTTTTTATTTCTACTTCCATTCATTTAATATAGGAGAGAAATCGAACTGTATAGTCAGATATAATTAGCCCTTATTAATACCCTCATTACTAAAAGACCTTACTAACCTGGATAAAATTGTCAGATAAGAGCAAGAGCAAAATGGTAATAACGTCCTCGGGCTGAAGGGATTTTTGGACGAATGAGGAGAGGAAGACGGAGAACGAGGGGGAGTAGTGGATTGGCAGTCATCATCATCACCGTCATTATCATCATCATCATCATCATCCTCATCGTCATCATTGTTATCGTTCTCTAACTTGGCCTAAAAATCCCATCTCTCCATTTTCAGTGCTAAGTTATATCATATATAATGCTAGTCAAGAAGTGCTATGATGTAGAGCCGTAGCATCGACTTATTCTGACCGTGAGATGTGTGAAATAAGCTGAAGAAGGACGAAATCTGAGCCAAGTTAGAGTAAAAAGAGCATAGATATTTTACAGGTAGCATTGTGATGACGCATTTTCATTAATATTATTGTTACCTTCAGTCTATTTCCTCTAAGCCTTTAAGTTCAATGGCCTACTTTCATATTTTTACTCTTCAAACTAATATATTTGGCTTAAGGAGAAATCTTAGAAATTAATGGGTGTATAGTGTATCTATCCATCTGTTTATCTGTCTATCTGTCTGTCTACCTACCCATTGACAGCCTTCTTAATCCCGTAAATGGTGGTCACAAACAAATCGCCTCCACGTCACCCTGTCCTCTGCCATTTGGTTGCCCACTCTCCAGCTCACACATCCCTGTCTCACATGCAGTATCTCTCCACTCCATCCCTTCATCTCTAGTCTCCGCCTCCACCCCCCCTTTCTCCACCTTACTCACATACACTCTTCTGGTCAGTCTCGCATTCTCCAACCACTTCATTAACTAATCCCATCACTCCTGTAGTCAGTTCCTTTTCACCTGACAAGAATACCAAACTCCTTTAAGCTCAGGTGATGGCCAGGGGTAGTCAGATTGGAGGAAAAATTTCACTAGTAACCAAGGACCAGTTCCCTCAGATGAAAAGAAACAAATTATAGGCTAAATAGCTAAATGGAATATATTGATGATAGCTAAATCAAAATGAAAATGAGGGTCTCGGGCTGAAGGGATTAATAGGCCATTTTTCAGTATTATATTTTGGATTTGATAGCAATAAATAGATAGATAGATAGATAGGTAGATAGATTGATAGATAAACAGAAGGCGACACAATGAAAACTTCAGAACACAGGAACTTGAGAGAATTTTTATTGCTGTCACCTCAGATGGTTATTGTTATTACACAGGTGGCGATAGATAGATAGATAGACAGATAGATAGCCGTAGATAGATAGAAAGATATTTAGGTACATAGACAGACAGATCGCAGGACTGATGGTTAGATCAATAGATAGATGAATAAAGTGTTGTGAAAGATAGATAGATAGAGTGAGATAGATATAACGGTATTATGGTGATGCTGTTATGAAAATACTGTGTTTGGTTGAGGCTTTGATGTTGTTGCTATTTGAATAAAACTTTGATGTGAGGGTTATGTAAAAGCAGTTACCCTCGTCTGTTTTACACACACACACACACACACTCTCTCTCTCTCTCTCTCTCTCTCTCTCTCTCTCTCTCTCTCTTTCTCAAATTAGCCTCTTTCTCCATACTGGCTCTATTGTAAATTTAATTAAGTCGTTTTCGGAACAAGAATGGAAATAAAATAAACCTCGCAGTGAAGAAGTTAACCCCTTCCATCCGATGACATTTTTATTATTATTTTCTATTTTAGTGTAATTAGGGAGAGATACTGAAAATTAAGGGGTTAAGGAGGCAGCGTCTTATCCCTTTACTGCCGAACGTCTCTCCAAATTTGCAAAAAATTATCTAGAACGATGCTTTCTTCACCTTAACTGGGCTTAAAATTGCCGTCTGTCCATCTCGAGTGCGAAGCTGTAACAGTAGATTAACACTGGAGTATGGTGCTAATCACGAAGAAGTGTTATGTGCAGGATGTAGAGCCGTAGTATTCTCTTATTCTGCCTTTGAGCCACGGGTTTTAAGGAACAAAAGGACGAGAAACTCCGCCAGGTAAAAGTCACTGAACTTGTTAAAATGAAAAATATATCACATCGACGAAGCTAAGACGTTTCCAAGGCTAACTCACACAAAAACCTCAGACTCCATAACTTTACGTCCATGTTCTTCCAGCTCACGTAAGCCCCTCGAGTCCATTCAGAGTGTTTGTTGATGCGGTTCCAGGCTCATCTGAAACGTGAACCCAGTGGACTGCAGACTTGAGAGAGAGAGAGAGAGAGAGAGAGAGAGAGAGAGAGAGAGAGAGAGAGAGAGAGAGACGTTTGTATAACCTGGCAGTGGATCCACCTGGCCAGATCGGTGCCACCACGTGAAGGCGTCCCTTTCCATCACCGTTTCCAGGGGTAACGCAAATAATAACTTCGAATTCCACAACCTGCCTTTCCTCCCATGCTCCCCATCCCTTCCCTTCCTCACGCCATCCCCTCCCTCCCCTCCCTCACGCCACCCCCTCCCCCCCCTCCCTCACGCCACCCCCTCCCCTCACGCAGCCCCTCCAGGTCAGTCGAGTTTGCGCTAACAATTGCCCTTCTGCGAAAAGCACATTGACAGGAGTTGCAATTTGCTCGGCTTTATGTCTGGCTGTCTTACCTGACTGTCTGTCTATTTGTTTATTTATTTTTATTTGTCATATGTTCGTTGTGTGTAGTCTTTTTTTTTTTTTTTTTTTGGTCCATATTCTGTCTTCATGTGGTTTTCATCTTTGCCTTCCGTTTCGCTGTCTGTACATGTCTGTTCGTCCTCTCTCTCTTCTCTTCTCTCTCTCTCTCTCTCTCTCTCTCTCTCTCAGGCATGATCCTTAATGTTAATGCTGCAGTAGTTGGTTGATCATGAATATTTTCTTCCCCGCCATCTGGTCACCCTTCCTCCAACTCAAGCCACCCATATTCTTACACCTCTCCATCCCATCCCTACACCTCCTCCTTTGTCTCCCCCTCCCCCTCCATCTCACACACACAAACTCTACGATAGTGTGTTTGTTTTAACCTGGCTAAAATCCCTAAATCCGTCTAGCTTCGTTGATGGCCGAGGATAGTCAGCCAGGAGACTCGATTTGACACGTAACCAATGAGACTTCTCCCTACCTCATAATTAGGGCTGATCAAACTTCATGTAACCACGACATAGTATTCAGGGTAGCTATGTGAGTGACCTGGTTCCGTCAGATGAAAGCAGACTGACTCTTTCATTTGTCATTATTTTAATCTCTAACTGTGGTAGTAGTCATAACCAAGGAGACTCTTTCCTGCCTCATAAGAAGGGTTCATCCAACTTCATTCATCCACGATTAAATATTCAGGTTATGGGAGTGGTCTAGTTTCTTCAGGTGAAAGCAGAGTGTCTTTCGTTCTTTTGCCCTTATCTCAGTCTAATTACCTAGCCTAGTTTCGTCAAATGCAGGCAGACTATCTTATCCCAATTACCTAAAATGGCAATCTTGCGCCACAAAGCAACGACAAAGGCGTTGGGCATCAATTATCCTACGTCTGGCACCGCATACATCCTTCGGGAGCAATTTTCATCACAATCGTTCTACCCAGTATTATATCGTTTGATCCTTGATGTGTTATTTTTGCCATAAATCCAACAGAAAAAAAAGTTTCTGGTCAATTCTAACAATGAGGATTCAGTTATTAGGATATTTCTTATGCATTCACGAAGTTAGTTTAGTGGAACTGCATGTATTTCGAGAGGTTGATCAAGCTCCACCCCCCCCCAAAAAAAAAAGATAAGGCACGCAGGCACAATCGCAGCCTTGTGAACTGTTTTGTCCCCTTCTGCTTTTCCTTCCTATGCAGTTATCAGCCACTCGTCATCATAATTCGGCTCGTGTGACAGTATTTATTTTAAGCGAAGAAAGTTGTAGTGTGGAGCTGCCGGAAAAAAAAAAAAAAAAATCGCTTGCGTGACATCGTCCTGCCCAGCAACCCGGAAGTAAGTCTCGAAGATGGAGTTGCTGACGAGAACTTGTTATTAAAGAAATCGTTCATGTGACGTCTGCAGATACCCAAGAAGGTGGATCAGGCGCCTATCGACTGCGCGAGGGGTAATTAAGGCAGAGAACCCAGTGTTAAAATCCCTATGTGGAACATGGACGAACACGCAGCCTTCCTTTGCCACCACCATCCGCCATCCTTGTTTACCATGACGTCATCGCAGGAACCAATCAGCGTGCGTTTTGAGTGAGGTGATGAGCTGGGTACCTTGTCACCTTCAGTCATAGTTCAGTCACGGGTGGTACTAGACATTTTTTTTTTTCTTTTTCTTAGCCTTTGGGGATTATGCGGTGTTGCAGTGAGTGATTCAGCAGTGACGGTGACTATGAAGTGACTGACAAAAGCAATGAGTATTGATAACAAAGATGACAGTCTCTCATCATCATAGGAGATGTCTTGGGAGTTTTGCCTTCCCTCTGGCATTTTCGGGATTATGCGATATTATGGTGAGCGATAGTGCAGTGATGGTGGCCAGGGCGTGATAATAGCAGTGACGGTGAACAGACAGTGATAACAGTGACGCTGGTGATAATAGAAATGATGGTGAACAGGAAGTGATCAGTGACGCTGAAGTGTTAATAGCAGTGGCTGGGAAGAGGAAGTGATAAGAGACGCTGGTGATAATAGCAGTGATGAACAGGAAGTGATAAGTGACGCTGAAGTGTTAATAGCAGTGACGGTGAACAGGAAGTGATAAGTGACGGTGAAATGATAACAGCAGCGACTCTACAGGAAATGAAGTGCGTTATTATGCAAGTCTTACTCTTCGAGGAAAGTAAGGACCAAAGAACAGAATACATCGGTGGTGGAAGGGGTGGATGCCGGAGAGACCACGTGCTTCTACCCCCCTCCCCTCCCTCCACCCTCACCTATCCACCTTTCACACTCCTCTGCTCCACCCTCACACCATTCCACCCTTATCCACCCCCTTCACACACCTGTCCATTCTCACCCATCCCCTCCACTTCAGCGTCCATCCACCCACCCCACTCCATTTTCTCCACATCCATCCTCCCCTCTCCTTTCTACCCACTTCAGCCCACCCCTCTCTATTCTACCCCCATCCACTCACCCCTTACCATTCCACCCTCATCAATCCACCCTTCTCAGTTCTACCCCAGTCCATCCACCCCTCTCCAATGTACCTCATCCACCCCTCTCCAATGTACCTCATCCACCCACCCTCTCCATTTTACCCCCATCCACCCACTCCTCTCCACTCTGCCCCCATCCACCCGCTCCTCTCCACTCTGCCCCCATCCACCCACCCCCACTTCACTCACCTCGCCCCTCCACATTCACTTACCTACCCCCACTCCACCCCGCACTACGTTCACCTACCCTTCCCCATTCCACCCCTTCCACGTCCACCTACCCACCCCCATTCCACCCCGATCCACCCACCTGCACTCCACACCCGTCCACACACACACACACCTCGCTGCTGCTCCAGGTTGGTGAGTGTTCTTATCTTCCTGAAAAGAATGGCACGGCTATTGGCCCTTTTTTTTTTTTTTTTTTTTTTTTTGCGTGATGCAGGGACGGCGCAGACTGCTGTTTGAGGAGATGCAGACATTTTGGTACCTTTGTGAAATAGATAATCGGCAGAATCGACTTACGGAAAAAGCAGACTGAAAAAATGAGATGTATTATGGAAAGTGGAAAATACTGCAGTGTAGACATTGCTAACGTTGGCTGAGCCGTTCCCACAAAACGCCATGGGATGGGTGATGTGTGGACCACCTAATGTATGGTTAGCTCTCTCTCTCTCTCTCTCTCTCTCTCTCTCTCTCTCTCTCTCTCTCTAATGCAGTATTGTATAGTCGTCCCCAGCCTTGCACTCGTATTTTTTTTTTTAACTCAACAAGCAAGCAGCGGGAGCGTATGATAGGGGAGAAATATTATTGCACCCACGCGCGAAAGTTGTGTGTGTGTGTGTGTGTGTGTGTGTGTGTGTGTGTGTGTGTTTTGGATTTTTTTCTTCCATATTCTCGCTACCATTAAAAGATTTTACTCAGGGAGAGACTTTTCGACATAGAATTGTTAGATAGCTTATGACCTACATTAGCTAACCCCTTCACCACCCCTAACTTCTCTCCCTAAGCTGATTAAAATCTTTGGATAGTAGCAGCAGTAAAATCAGAGGAACATCCTTCAGTTGGAGAGTTGATAATTACCCAGAATGTCATGTGAAGGGAATGTTTCCGGTTGTTAAAGAGAGAGAGTTATATTTCTGTTCGTTCATCCAACTCTTCCATTTTTTTTTTTTTTTCCATTCCTCGCCATTCCTTACATTTTCTTCTTCCATCCCCTTCCCCACAATATCTTTCATTCCTTCTCCTCTCTCTGTCTTCCCTCCCTTCTCTCCTCTCCTGTTCCCAGTCAGTTCATCTCCCCTCTCCACTCCTTTCTTTTTCCCGTAACTCCTCCCTCTTTCCCTCTTCCATTGCCATTTCCACCTTGTTTTCTTTTCCATTCGTTTTCTATTTTATCTACTTTCAGTTTCCTCTTTCCTCCTCGTCTTGCCTCTGTCCGGCCTCTCTCCTGTCTCCTCTTTCGCTTCACTCCACCTTCCCTTTCCCCTCTTTTTCTCTCATTTTTCTTTTCACCTCTTCCATCTTCGTTCCATTTCTTTTCTTTTCTTATCCTCTTCTTCTTCCTCATCTTCCAAGTCACTTCATTTCCTCTCTCCATGTCTTTCTCTTCCTTTGTTTTTTTTTCTTTTTCTCCTTGTCTCCTCCCATGGTCATTCCCACATTGTTTTTCTCCCATTCTTTCTCCAGATCCGCTTCTTAGTTTCTCTTCCCTCGTCTTTCCTCTTCCTGTTCCATGACATTTCTTCTCCATTCTCTGCCTTTTTCCTTTCCCTTTCATAATCTTCGTGCTTCCCCTCCTTTCATTTCTTTTTCCTGCATTCTCCTTCCAATCTGACCTCTCCGTCCCTCTCACATTTCTTCCCTCTCCATTACATTCCATCACAATCTTCCCCACCCATTGCCCTCTGTATCTTTATGGTCCTTTCCTCTTCCCTCCCCCCTCCCCCCTTTTTTTTTTTTTACTTCCCCCTTTCCTCTTCCTCGATACTTCACCTCTTCTCTTCCTCGATACTTCACCTCTCCTCTTCCCTCTCCTCTTCCGCGACACTTGACCACTCCATCCCTGTTTCCTAGTTTCCTCTTCACTCCTTTCCTTCTTCCTTCCCTTCCCCACTTTTATTCTCTTCTACTCTTCCCACTAAATGCCGTTGATCTCTCTTCTTCCATTTCTTCTTCCCTTAAATCCATCCAACTTTGCTTTCTCATTTCATCGTATCTCCTTCCTCCCTTCTATCTCCCCCTCTTCTTTTCACCATTTACACCCCTCCTTTCCATTTCTGTTTCTTCCCTTCCTTCTCCCACTCCTCTTCCAAATCACTGCATCATCTCTTCGGGGCCTTTACCCTCGTTTTTTCTCTGATGCCTTCCCCCTTTTCACTCCCTCTTCACCCCGTCCCCCCCCTCCTCTACCTCTACACTTCACCCCGTTCCCTTCCCCCTCCTCTACCCCTACAATTCACCCCCTTACCCCCCTTCTTCATCACACACTTGGTCTGCAGTGTTATCTCAAGAAGCAGCCAAAGTCCTTCACCAGCAACACTTCCCTCTCCTACACTTTCTTTTCTCTCTCCTCCTCTTTGTGTATCTTGACTTCGCATTGCGGTTGTTCTTTTGGTGTTGTTGATGGTGGTAGTGGTGGTGATGGTGGTGGTAATGTTATTGTTGTTGGTGGTAGTGATGGTGGTGTTGTTGGTGGTGGTAGTGATGGTGTTGTTGTTGGTGGTGGTAGTGATGTTGTTGTTGTTGTTGGTGGTGGTGGTAGTGATGGTGTTGTTGTTGTTGGTGGTGGTAGTGATGGTGTTGTTGTTGTTGGTGGTGGTGGTAGTGATGGTGTTGTTGTTGTTGTTGGTGGTGGTAGTGATGGTGTTGTTGTTGACGGGGGTCATCTTGATGTGAACCCAGTGGGCTGCAGTTAAATTGTTCAAACAGAAGATACCCATACATGATAGTAGGTTCAGGTGGGACCGAAACTGCTCTAACCTGTAATTAATCATCTTTCTCTACATGACTGCGCTTCTTCCACCTAATGATATGTATTTTGCCATCACTGTGTCATGTGGTCTCAGTCCTCAGGGGTACAAATTCCTGCAGCTTTTATCGTGCTTGCTCTGTGAATTTCGTGCATCCCCTACGCAATGGGGAAGGTCATTATGACGTTGTGTGAATCAAAATTAGTCTTCTCATTCCTCCTTCTCCTCCTCCTGCTCCTTTTCTCACTCATTTATAGTCTCCCATTCCCCCTTCCACTTCTCACCCCACCTTTCCACCCCCCCTCTTCCCTTCCCTTTTTCTCATTCTTCCAGTTTTTTTCCTCCATCTCATCTTCATTCATTCTTCCTCTCTCATCTTTCTTCCTCTTGATGGTCTTTAATCATTCCTCTTATTATATTTTTTCTTCCTCCTGCTAACCTTTCATCCGACCCTCCACTGTCTTCCGCATTTCTTCCTTTCTTCCATCGTCCGACCCTCTCTCCCTCCCTCTATATCTTCAGTTTATTCGTCCTTCTGCTGATCTATCCATTCATCCCTCTGCTATTTTGTCTCCCCCCCTTTTTTTCCCCTTCTTCCGCCTTCTAATTTTTCTTCCTTCCCTTCTCTTTCTCCTCTGTTTGACCTTTCCTTTATTATTCTATCTCGTCATTCTCTTCTTTTCTTTCTTATGTCAGTCTTTCTTTCATTCTTCCACTCTTTTATCATCCACCTTCTGACCTCAGTCCTTCCATTCTGTTCTCTCTGCTCGTTCTGACCTTTCTTCGTCTATCCACCTGCCTGTCCACATCATTTATTTACATCTTCTCACCTTTCCTCCCCCATCTCTCTGTCTCTTCACCATCCGCGTCTTGCATTCCTTTCCTCCCTCCCCCGTCCCCTCTCTCTCTCTCTCTCCAGGTTCTTTCCACAACCTTTCCTCAACCACCCTCACCTGCTCCACTCTCCATCTATCCCTCCAGCCTCCTTTCATCTCTTTCTCCTTTGTCCAGCCTCCTTACCTCCCCTCCAACCTCACCCACCCTCTCTCCGTTGTAATCTCTTCCATCCTTCTCCACCAGCTTTCACCACTCTCCTCCCCTCTCCACTCTCTCCTTCTATGCTCTCTCCACCCCTTCCACTCACCAGCCTCCTCTCATCCACCTACACCGTGTTTCTCCCCTCCACCCTAGTTTCACCATTCTATCACATCATCTCTCACTCTTCAATACTTCACCCCCTCACTCCCTCCATCTCTTCATCTATCATCCATTCCACTCTCTCTCCACCCTTCTCTCCATTCTCTCCATCCCTCCATTCTCCCCACCGTTCTCTCCACCCCATCATCCCTTCACCTTTCTCTCCAGGCTCCTTTCATTCAGGCTGGCTATTTCTGCTAACAATACACTCGTGATCCACTCCTTGGGGTGTCTGTGCACGAGAGAGAGAGAGAGAGAGAGAGAGAGAGAGAGAGAGAGAGAATCAGACATGAACCACCCCTTCGGCACAGTGATACCTTTTGTTTTTCATTCTTGCCACCAACATACAACTGCCCGTATATTTAGCTTCAAAAAGAATACCTGTATCAAGTAGTAAAGAGGTTAGACCATTTTTATCACCCGTTTTAGTATAATGGCTATTATTATTATTATTATTATTATTATTAATGACGGCACTGACAATCAATTTTAATTATAGAAACAATCAATTTTAATTATAGAAAAGTGCGGTGTGGTAATGAAGGGGTTAATTTACGGTTAGGTCGTGGGATGATGCTTATGTTTTTATAGTTACCTCCGCCAATGAAGTTGGAGGAGGTTATATATTCACTTATGTTTGTCTGTTTGTCCACACGATATCTTCATAAGTTCTCAGTGAATTTCAATGAAGTTTTGTGAAAGAGTGGGCCATGAGCCAAGAAAGAATTGATTAACTTTTGGGGCCGATCTGGATCCTGAGCCTGTGTGTCCCTCACAACCTCACAATATAAGTTCTCAATAAATTTCAATGAGATTTTGTGGAAGGGTTGGCCATGAGCGAAGGTAGAATTAATTAAGGCATTGGCGGGGCTATGCCACGGTTCTCTCCTGTTTGAGAAGGCCGTGGCAAGGCTATGTGCGCTGTGAGTGCATTCTAGTTTTTACCTGTTTAGTACAGGGAAGCCATATTGATTTTTTTCTTGGTATCCTAGACGGCCATATTTCGCCATAGACTGCTAGCGTTGATCCCCTCTTTAGTATACAACGCTCCGGGTGGGAGATGCGGGCCACCTCATAATTATATTTTCCTTCCTCCCCCCCGTCCCCACCAAGAACAGAAAAAGAGCTTGTACTAGATTAAAAGAACTATCAGCTGGGCCGCACACTCATTCATTCAAGCCCCCGATATCCTGCCTACACCTCACAGGCTTAACTATCAGCAGAGATTATTAGTATCAACAATACCCCATGCAGTTGTTATCGCCACGTTGAAAGACCCCAGACTAACTAATTTGCAAGTGACGTTCAGCTATTATAATATTTTTGTGTTACCGGTAGCTATATTTTTTGCAACGTGACTTTATTATTTTGTTTTTTTAATCTCTATTTTCATTTCAATTATTTATTTCTTAATTTATTAAAATGTACAATATATCTGCTTCTAATTTTAATCACATCTGTTTTGAATTATTCGTATTGTAGAAACCTCAGCTTTATATAATACCATCACAAGGTTTCCCAGTCCAGTTCACATGTATAAATTCAATGTATAATATGTAAATGAGATGAAGGAGGGCTGTAATTCACTAAGCTGCTTTCCCCAGACCCGCTCAAAGGATTAAGGTCGATCCGTAATTTAACATTTATGAAGAAGCTCTTGGATTTTCTTTATAATGGAAAATCCGGCGCCAAGGAGGATTTCCCAAGGTTTTTCCTGGTTCAGATTTTTGTATGTGTTGTTTATGATTGTGTGGATTTTTTGGCAGTTTCTTATGCATTGATGTTTTTTGTTATTATTATTATTATTATTATTATTACTGTATTATTATTATTATTATTATTACTACTACTACTACTACTACTACTACTTATACTACTTTTAGTCATGAGCATCCCGAATTCCACATATATAATAATTAACATTCAGTCCGTATTACCCCCTATACTAAGCTGCAATAGTTAAGAATATTTGAGCAGGAGGAGACTTATTGAGAAGAATTAATATATCCACCAGTTTACACGATAAGCAGGTGTCCCTAGCAGATTTCACAGTTCGATTTGATTTACATATTTAGTCACTCTAATATTCACTCTGACTCTGAATAGGAAGAGTTTAGTAGCTGTATAAGTGAATATAAGTGTATATAAATGCTATCTTATACACAGGTAAGTATAAGAGGGTAGATATTCACGGCTTATTGTGTTCCTGGTTCCCCGTCTTGATTTCGAACGATAGCGAATTAATATATAGTTTCTGTCAATATTCCTCGCAGGCGTCTTTCCCTCCCAATGTGAGTATACCGGATTAGAGAGAGGATGAGTGGAGGGAGAAGAAATATATAGTATACCGATAGTAACTGAAAAATGAGTTTAATCTGATATACTCCTGTGCCTGCTAACAAGAGCACACACACACACACACACACACACACACACACACACACACACACTAAGACATTAATTGGCCAAAACTCAATACAACCCAGACAAAGATTGCTGGATTGACTTCACGCCGAGAACGTTATTTTTATTACATTATTTTGACTATCGGACAAATTAATTCAACTTAGGGGAGTTCTCTCGTAGTGAAGAGGTTACTGAAGGTTAGATCTTACTCTTCCAGCTCGTAAACTGTATCCGAAGCTAAAAAAAAAAAAAATGTCAAAAGAGAGCTAGATTAAAGTGAAATTGTCGTATCGAACGTAATGGAACCACGATTTAGTATTCATGAGAGTGGCACAGTTCCGTCAGATAAGTACAAACCGATTAATAACCAATGAGATTCATTCTTACTTCATGGCTAAGGGCGAGTACGTACGGCCCTTTATATGTGTGTGAGAGAGAGAGAGAGAGAGAGAGAGAGAGAGAGAGAGAGAGAGGAGGGGGGAAGCTTTTGGCATTAGCAGGATTTGTGACGGGACCAGAGTTGCCACCTCCCTACATTAGCACCTCCGTGTGACGACGTGCTTCTCCCTCGAAAAGCCAGACCCCGCCTGATTAGATCTCTTAAATCGACCCGGCTCTTTGCATATCTCTTCCTGTCTATCTGGCTACCTATTTATATGTGTATTTGATTGTCCTCTGTTAGCCCATGAGAAAGATAGGGGCTTGTTGGGTATGCAGTATAGTCTAATAAACACTTAAGAGTCACCAGTTGTGTGTCCTTCTGTAAGAGCGTAAGTAACGCCTTAGTAGCATAACATAAACTGTCACGAGTTCGCTGATAATACAGTGAAATTATATATCCTCCGTTACCATTCTACACTGGAAGTCCTGGGAAAGTCAGTGATGTCACCCTGCAGGGGGTCCTTAACATTACCACACCACTAACGAGGCGAGGCGGGCCGGCACACTTTCTACACATGTACCCTCTCTCACCTTCACCCAGCACTCTTCCACACGCTAAGGTAAAGGTGAAATGGGGGAGAGTTGAGAGAGAGATTCTGAAACGCTCATAGTAACCTGTACGCACTTTTTTTTTTTCTTTTTTCCAGTGTTGCATTTTACACTTGTACTCTTCCTCACCTTCACCCAGCACTCTTCCACGCGTTAAGGTGAAGTGGAGTAGAGTTAATAGATAAATGCTTAAACGCTGATAGTTACCTGTTTTCACCTTTTCTTGCGGTGTTGTAATCTTGTGTAATTAATCGTCCACCTGATTTAAATTCCGTATGCTGGCGAAGAGCTGAGCGAAATGAAGATCGATATACCTTAATTTTTCTTATAAGGATATATATAAAAATTTTATATATACCGTATTTCAACTATAGTGTGATACCTGTCCTGTTGTGCAATCCTCTGTACGTAAATGTCAGCTTAAATTTATTTTGCCAGGCGCCGCATGGTGTAAGGAGTGGCATCAAGAAACGTAAATCTGAATAGGCGTTTTTTTTTTTTTTTTTTTTTTTTCTCGCAAATCCAGCAATCATCCTTCCTCCCACGATACCCATCCGCCCTCATATACATGCATACCTTATCCTGCCACCTTCCTCATCGTCTCTCTCTCTCTCTCTCTCTCTCTCCCTCTCTCTCTCCCTCTCTCTCTCTCTCTCTCTCTCTTTTCAAGTCATTCTCTCACTCGCCGTTCGTCACAGTCTTCACTCAACCCATTGGCTAAGGTTTTATTTTAAGTGTCTCCAGATGATTATATTCAGTTTAAAAAAGCCTCACAGCAGTAGTTTTACAAGGTTATCTGTCTTAAACTTTTGTATGCTAATTATTAACGTTGCATTTTATTTTGTATCTCTTTAGACAGTTTATTTATTTATTTACTTATCCTAATAAATCCCAGATGGCCAAAGGAGTAAAGCTATATTGTTACTTATTACACCACTTCTTAATCCATTTCCTGTTATGGATGCACCGTAGTATTTAATTCAGGCAGAGAACAGATGATTATGCTCATCTGAGAAATTCATGTGGTCATAGGATTAGCTGCCAATTATGGACTCATGATTTAACAAGAAAATAGATTGGATATAATGTGATTAAGATGTCAGATGATCACCAGGATGAACCAACATTATGACATTGACCAGTGCAATAATTATGACCTGGGTTTAATATTGACCAGGTTTGTGACAGTAACCCAGTACCATGAATGTGACCTACTGTGGCTTTAATGTTAACAAGGCTTATTATGATGTTATATTATATGATCTAATTTTGAAATGGTGGTCAAACACACTAATTAGTAACTAGACACGGGAATTGTGAGTTGATATGACTTTTGACCCAGTTGGTAAATATAACCCATACCTAATAATGATCTAGTTTTGACCTAACGTATGAAAAGACTGACGTAACCTGACCCAGCCTAACCTGACCCTACCATACCTAACCCGGCCGTACCTTTGCCACCCCTACATTGCCTGACCTAACCCTATCTAATGTAATCTAATGATATATAATCTAATCCAGCCTAGCTTAAACTAGACTAAGCGACCATATGTGTGACCTGCGATAAGAGAGGGTGACCTAGCATTTGCTGTGGTGAACTTATAAGTCGCCAAGCTATTGCAATATTATCACCTCACCTCCCACCACACTTGTCATTTTCATATAGCCCTACCACACCTGTCGACTTAAAGCCACACCTGTCCATACAAAACCACACCTGGCGACCTCGTACCATACCTCTCGACCTTTCACCATACCTGTCGATCTTTCATCACACCTGTCGACCTTCCATCAAAGCTGTCGCTGCTCCACCACACATGTCGACCATCCATCACATCTTACAACCTTCCATCAAATTTGCCGACTCTCCGTACACCTGTCGACCCTCTATCACACTTGTCGACCCTCCATCATACCTGTCGACCTTCCGTCATACCTGTCAACCTTCCGTCATACCTGTCGACCTTCCATCACACCTGTCGACCTTCCATCATACTCGTATCTGTCGACCCTCCTTCATACTTGTCGACCTTCCTTCATACCTGTCGACCCTCCTTTATACCTGTCGACCTTCCATCATACCTGTCGACCCTCCATCATATATGTCGGCCTTCCGTCATACCTGTCGACCCTCCGTCACTCCTGTCGACCTTCCATCATACCTATCGACCTTCCGTCACACCTGTCGACCTTCCATCACACCTGTCGACCTTCCATTACCTGTCGACCTTCCATCATACCTATCGACCTTCCGTCACACCTGTCGACCTTCCATCACACCTGTCGACCTTCCACCGTACCTGTCGACTGCCAGATAATTCTTTCTGACCTCTTACTCTAACGTAAACACTTTCCTGAGTTGAATAAAGTTTTTTGGAGTAAGCCACGATAAAAGAAAGATGTTCTGTGACTGAAGGGATGAGCTAACAAATTACCTATGAAACTGAAGTCATTACACGACAGACTCAACATTAATGACGACTTTCTAACACGACAAACAACCTAACATGACCATCTAGCTTGACAAAATAAGGTTCAAGCACCACCTTCTATCACAATTTTGAAGTCGTGTTGAACGATTTTGCAAAGCTGAAAATGGTTTTGGAAGGAGCTACTACTTCCTCTTGTATAGGTGGATAGGTATATGTGCCACCCCACCATTTAAGGTACAAACAGCCTCGTAATTCCCGTCATGGAGCAATGGGAAGATTAACCCCTTCAATACGGTGATTACATATTATTTTCGTACACCATCAGACGACTTTAAACAACATAAACTTTTGGAACTGGTGGGGTTAGATACTGCCTTCATGGATGTCACAGCTGCTAGGATTTTTTTTTTTTTTTTTTTTTTTTTTAGGGGGGTTAACGAAATCGTCTGGAGGCAGCAAACATCAAATAAAACAATGACGTCTGTGGGTTCGGTGGTGTAAACTGTGGCGTAGTTTTCACTGTTCATGTTCCAGAATTCGTCCTCGCGATGCAAGGTGCATCTTCGTTATCATGCAGAGTATTTATGAGTGCGGTGGTGATGGTGGTGATGATGATGCCTATTAATATTACCGTACTATTATTATTATTGTTATTATTATTATTATTATTATTATTATTATTATTTATTAATTGTTATTATTATTATTATGACTAAACATAATGAATTGTTAGTTTGGCTACATTCCTGCCACTTTATTACTCTCCAATTTCTGTACATCCAATAAATGTATTTTAATGTACTCACCCACTTCCTGCATAGATATTTCTTTTATATATATATATATATATATATATATATATATATATATATATATTTATATATATATATATATATATATATATATATGCATAAAGCCCAAAGAATAAGTCATTGGCTATAGAACAGAATTTAAGAAGACACTAATCTCTTTCGGTCATTATTGTCTTGCCGGCATTAAGTGGAATCAGGCGATCTGGTCCCCTACCCTCTGTATAATTACTTTCTCGGAACACGGTAATTGCATGACCTAGTTTGAGTCTCATTACCGCCTCCCCCCCTCCTATGTGTGTGTGTGTGTGTGTGTGTGTGTGTGTGTGTGTGTGTGTGTGTGTGTGTGTGAATCCTAGTCTTTTTATATCTTTGTTTATTCCTGTCCGTTATCCATTTATCTCGACATTATTTTCTTTTCTCATTCCCATTCCGTCATTTTCTTCTTTGCTTTTCGTCTTCACTTTTATCCTTTCCTCTTCCTTGACCCATTCTTTTCCTCATGCATTTATATTTTTTATTCTTTTATCATTCCATATTTTTTTCATACCTTTTCGTGTGTACAGTAAATTGGATATGTCAGAGAAGGTTGGTGGGTAGCATGTTAGATTGATATGTAGTTGGATAGCTTTTGATGAAGAAGATGAATAGGCAGTTTGTAAATAGATAGATAGATAGATAGATAGATATGCAGCTCGGTAGGCATTGATAAGTTTGGATGTGGATGGACGGGTAGATAGATATAGATTTGTGAATAGCGATATAGATAAATAGATAGATAGGTAGATACATACATACATACATACATACATACATACGTAGATATAGAGATTTGACGATAAACAAATAAACAAAAAAGCTCATATACAAACAGATAACCGAAAAAACAACAAAGTGAGTGGATATCAAACATCTTAAACTGAAATACATTATAAAAAAATGATGAAAAATTGTTCGAAAATGCAAGGCTGTTTTATGAAAGGATGGTGGAGGAGGGAGGGGGCGTATCAATGTGGTATTTTTAGGAGAGTAAGGTGCTTGGGTGTGGTGGAGGAGGAGGAGGGGCGTAGAAGAAGAAGAGGAGGAGGAGGAGGAAGATGCGTATGAGGAGGAGGAGCAGAAGGAGACGAAGACGGAGGTGGAGGAGGAGGGGAAGAAGGAGTGTGTGTGGAAGAGGGAGGGTGTTCTCAGTGTGGTATTTTTAGAAAGGTCTATAGAGCTAAGAGTGCTTGGGTGTGGTAGAGGAGGAGGAGGAGGAGCAGGAGCAGGAGCAGGAGCAGGAGGAGAGGCCTGGAGGAAGAAAACAGGGGGTGAAAGAGGATAGAGGCAGGAGGAGATGGAGGAGACGTGAATGCAGAAATGACGAGGAAAGAGGAAGGGAGGACACATGCTCATCACCTTAGGCCTCCTGAGTATTGATCGTGGTCTTTTTAGTGCGGTAGATCCCTTGACGCCATCTCTCTTGCGATTTATTTTGCTGCACATTATTATCCCCTTGTATGTTGTGCAAAGTATGTAGATAATTTAAAGATATATAACACGAGCATTTAACACATACAGGCACCTTTGACTTAGCTGTAATCATCTGAGAATACTGGATCAGAATACTAGAGTTGTGCTGAGAATGAGAGGGCTGTTGGCACCTGTATGGACACTCAGGCTCCTATGACTTATTCTCAGCTGAATAAAATCGATTGGCGGTAGGTAGATGAAAATAATAGCCTATAGTAGTCATCATTATCCAGAATTTATTCATTTGTTATTATTATTATTATTATTATTATTATTATATTATTATTATTATTATTATTATGATTATTATTATTGTCAAAAAAAAAAATAAAATACAGACAAACGATCAGATTTAGCATCGCTGTATGATCTGATAATAGGATGTGCGATACAAAGCTAATAACTACAGTCTTTTGTTGCCTTCCTCAAAACACACACACACACACACACACACACACACACACACACACACACACACACACACACACACACACACACACACACACACAGCGGCGGGTTAACAATAGCATCCACCTGGATCTAGCGAAGTTATTTTAGGCTCAGTGCAAAGACCTTATTTTTTTTTTTACTGCTTATGTTTGTTGCCCTCAGACGATTTTATGCAGCTTTGAATGGAACGTAGTGAAGAAGAGTATATTTTGACTACTAGATTTCTCTCAGTTAAAAAGGAAAAATATATTCGTAGCCTGATTTTAATTCCTAGGTGCACCACTAGTAGAGAATGTGTTATTTTATATATATATATATATATATATATATATATATATATATATATATATATATATATATATATATATATATATATATATATATATTGCCTTTGACTGCAAGGAATACTCAGAACTGAACATAATCTTTTGGTATTAAGTTGAATATAATACGCAAGTGAACGAAACGCAACGAAGGGCTTACCGAAGGCTAGATCTAACCCCTCCAGTTCGAAGTCTGAAGAGCCGAAGAAAATCATCTGGTAAGAGCGAGAATTTAAAACGTATTCTCATTAAAGGGATTAAGCTCTTCAGTATTATGATGTTTTTGTTTCCTTTTTTTCATCTACAGACGATTGTATGTAGTTTGGGAGTACTTCTCTTGGTCCTATAGGGTTTTGAATCTTGACCCATCCATTATCCAGTCATTTATTGCCCCCATCAGGAAGAAAAGGGTCCGATTTGACGAGTCGCTGTTCCCTGAGTAGCATTACGTGAGCAATAAACCAAATGATTGTTTGGTTTAGGAAAGGCCCCGTCCCACTGAAGATGTAAACAGTAGGAGGCAGCCAGGTGGTTCTCACAAGGTTGTTTACATGAATGGAAGATAAAGCCGAGAGGAGAGGCAGTGTTTAGTAAATCTCAAAGGTGCACGACCTCCATAGCTTCCCTACATTGGCTCATTTTAGGTGAGGGGAGATCTTAGCCCGTATTCTCGTCGGTGAAGGAAGCTCCCTAACACCTCTTCCTCAGCGACTTATTTTTGGATATGGCTGGTTAAGATCATTCAGCACGTTGTTTATGCAGAGTATTGTGATATTGGAGAGACTTATATAACACGGAATAGGACAGTGAAGTGTTATAAGCAAAATAAATCGCTTAGGAAAAGATGTTAGGGAACCTCGTCAACCAACGAGAACACGGACCCTGGTGTATTTGCTCAGTTTCCCTCGTGCTTCTTTTTTTTCCTCTTCTTCCAAACATTTTCCAATTTGATGCCATTCCTTCAGTTTTTTATTTTTTATTTACCATATCACTCTTCATCTTGACACAATAGTTCCTTTGGCATATACCCTCTACACCCTTTTTCTGTATTTGTTTATTTATGTTCAATTAAATTTATTTGTTGGAATTAGGCCTTTCAAAAGATACTGTGGGGTAAGAAGTAAACCGACCGAACACAATTTTGGATCATATGTTTTTATATGCACATTAATCATCATGGCAGTTTGCACAGATGTAGCTGTGTGGAAACTATCCTGCCTGTCTTTGGTAATGTTCGCAGTCTCTCTCTCTCTCTCTCTCTCTCTCTCTCTCTCTCTCTCTCTCTCTCTCTCTCTCTCTCTCTCTTTATGGAAGGCTGCATGAATTACTGATGTATGTATTGCTTCAGAACCTTTCGGCCGCATGTATTGTATGTCTTCTTCGGTGCAAATATGAAAGACATAATACTGAGAACCTGTAAAATTTGGCTATTAAAAAAAAAAAAAAAACAATTCAAGAACAGTTACTTAGAAAGGCCTAGGTAAGTTGGGTTTAGAATACTGGAGGTCATAGGCAGAGGGAAAGACAAATTAAGACGGTTTCAGAGTTAACGGGTTTTGTGCAGGAAAGACTAACAGTACCGGGTGAATCTTGTATTAGAGAATTAGAAAGTGAGAGTTTGTTGCCAGACAGGTGCTGCATGCCTGCCTTAATGAGGAAGGGATGCAAGCAGAGAGAGAGAGAGAGAGACCAGGAAGGGATCAGGGCAGACTGAAACCTAAGACAAAGGACGAGGGAGGATGAGGGTAGGGAGGTGAGGAAGGGCAGAAGTGAAGGGGAGGAGTACAAAGGAATACAAAGGCAGGCACACAGCAACAGATCTGGTGGTTCTTTCGAGGCTGTTATAGGGAAGGCTCAGATTAAAGACAAGAAGAGAGAGAGAGAGAGAGAGAGAGAGAGAGACAGACAGACAGACAGACAGACAGACACAGAGAAGGTGGAAGGAGTAACAATAAGGGTGATGACCTTCATTATAATACGACTCTCTCTCTCTCTCTCTCTCCTTCATGGGTTAGCTACAGCCTTGCATAACAACTTATAATTGAGTCCTTTGCCTTATAAAATCGTCTGGGGAAGCAAGAATAATCCACACACACACACACACACACACACACACACACACACACACACACACACACACACACACACACACACACAATAAAAAAAAGAAGACGTCAGCTTATTAAATGTTACACTGCATAATTAAATACGAGTAAAATATCACGAAATAAACACGATAATTCCTTTGCACAACACGTTCACCTCTTCAGTCCATTAACATTATTTCTCGCTTTAATTAGGGTTGATCCAGACGATTTTCCTAAGCTGGACTTCAATCCCCCGTTGTGCAGGGGCTTATGAGGGCTGTATCAAATCTCCCTTGTTCGAAAATTCTCCTTTAGACTGAATAAAATCGTCTGAAGTACGGAAGAAACACTTAAGATTATAAAGAAAAATCTGAAGTTCGTAAAAAATCTTCTGAACTGAAAAAAAAAAAAAAATCGTCATGAGGTAGAGGACTGGATTAAATAAGGATTCATTGTGTCTAATTAGGCTGAAAATAGCATCACTTTAGCAAACACTCGCTACTATAAACAACACATTAATTAACAGGATAATAGTAGTGTGTTGGGTCGGTCTCCTCCCTCCCCCCCCCACTCTCTCTCTCTCTCTCTCTCTCTCTCTCTCTCTCTCTCTCTCTCTCTCTCTCTCTCTCTCTCTCTCTCTCTCTCTCTCTTTCTCTCTATGTATGTATGTATGTAGCAAAATCTGTCAATATATTCTTTGTCTATCCATGTATATCATTCAGTATCAATCTGTCCATCTGCATCTATCTATCTAATTATTTATATGTATGTGTTTGTCTCGATGTATGTTTGAATGTATCTATAGGCCTATCTAATTATTTATGTCTATCTATCCATCTGTTTTTCTTTCCATCTATCCATCTACCCATCAATATATCTACCTCACTATCTATTTCTTTATCTTTGCATCATTCTCACACACCAATTACCCAGCCCCCTTTAAATAGTACATTAACATAACAACATCACAAATTTACACACAAGAGACGAAAAGGCGTAACAGTGTCAACTCATTTGCATATTAGATCGAGGGGTTCGTGTGGGTCCTTCCGGCACGAGAGAGAGAGAGAGAGAGAGAGAGAGAGTGTGTGGATTGGAATATGTGTGAAAGCAAATAACCATTGTGTCACCTCGTGTGTGTGTGTGCGCGTGGCTCCAGATGTGTACATGTGTATACTATCTAAGCTCTCACGGATGTTTACAGAACAGGATGCAGGCCTCTTTACCCCCTCCCCTCCATCCCCCACCCCTCTCCATCCCCCCACCCTCCCGACCTCTACCCAATACCCTTTTTCCTCCTCTTCCCTCCCCCATCCCTATCCTTCCCTCTCCTCCTCTTCTCCTCCTCCTGTTATTTTCCCACTCTCCCTCGTCTTCCTTTTCCCCTCCCCTCCCTCCCCTCACATTTTTTTTTGTTTGTTATTCCTATTCCCTTCCCAATACCATCCATTTTCTTGCCTTCCCTTTCCTTATTTTCCCTTCTCTTCCTTTTTCTTATTTTCCCTTTCCTTCCCTTTTCTTATTTTCCCTTTCCTTCCCTTTTCTTATTTTCCCTTTCCTTCCCTCACCATCATTTCCCATATATTCCCTTCCCTTCCCTCCCTTTTCCTTATTTTCCCTTCCCTTCCCTCCCCTTCCTTTTCCTTATTTTCTGTACCCTTCTCTCGCCTTCTTTTTTCCTTCTTTTCCATTCCCTTCCCTTCCTTCCCTTTCCTTCCCATCCCTTCTCTTTCCCCTCTCCTATCTTCTTTTATCTCTTCATCTCCTTCTTTCGGTACCTTTCCTTTCTCCTCTGTTACTCTCTTTTCTCTTTCCACCTCACCTCGTGTCCTCTCGCCCCTCCTCATTCCTCCTCTCCCATTCCTTCTCTTCCTTCTTCTCCCTCCCCTCCACTCCCCCTTTTCCCCTGACTCCCCCCTCCCCATTCTCCAGCACCTAGCAACAGAAAACATGAGAGAGGCGGGAAGGTGAGGGGATGCGGGTGAAAGGGGGAGAGGGGCTGAGGGGAAGATGAGGGAGTTAGGGGAGGGGAGGGATGCAGTGGGGGTGAGAGGAGGTGTCGGGAGGGGGACGAGAGGAGGGGGTGGAGACTGTGGGGGAGAGGAGGTGTCGGGAGGGGGTGAGAAGGGGTGAAGGGAGGGGGTTGGGGAGGGGAAGGGGGTCGGGGTGATGGGTTTAAAGGCCCTTGTGACATTTAAACCCCAGATGCCTTGAATCATGCTGCTTGCGTTTTTTTTTTTTTCCCCTCTTTCCTTTTTTCTTTCCTTTTTATCTCTCTTGCTTTGTCTTTTTTATGTTTTTCTTTTTTCCTTTCTCAATTTCTATTTTAGTCTTATTTCACTGTCCTTTTTCTCATTTCGAATTTTGTGTGCATTATTTTTCGGTCTTTCTTTCACTTCCATTTTATTTATTTTTCATTTTCTTTCGACCTTCTTTCTTTCTCTTCCATTTTCTTTTTTGCCTTTCTCTCGGTTTTTATTAAATTTCACTTATTTTCCTTTTTTCTTTTATTTTCTCTATTTTCTCTCAAAGTATAAGAAAGACAGAGCCGAGATGCACAGACACACTCCTGAGAAATCCTGTCATAACAAGCCACTTATTAGTTTATTTATTTATATATTTATTTATTGTATTTATTTATTTATGTAATTTTGGAAGAATAAGAGACATGGAAAGAATGTTTACTTTCCTTGACCATCCTGTGCAAAGAAATTGGTTACCGGTCAGATTTTTTTTTTTTTTTTTTTTTTTTTTTTTTTTTTTTTGGTGACTCCTGCGTGTTTCTTCTCATGGTTTCGTTTGATTCTCTCTCTCTCTCTCTCTCTCTCTCTCTCTCAAATTGTCGACTCGTATTGACATTCTTGATAGATGTATATACTCAGCTGTTTGTTATAATATTGACTCTCGATTTTGTCTTTCCTTTTCATCTTTCATTTCTCCTTTTCTTTCTTTTTCTCTCATTATTTTCTCTCTTTTTTTTTTTTCTCTCGTCTTTCACTGATTAGAGGATCCTTGTTAAGTGGTTCTGACATATCCTAAACTGATTTTTTTAGGTGATTATACATGGCGTGTGTGTGTGTGTGTGTGTGTGTGTGTGTGTGTGTGTGTGTGTGTGTGAGAGAGAGAGAGAGAGAGAGAGAGAGAGAGAGAGAGAGAGACATAAATCAGATTGCAGGTGGGTCCGTCTTGATGTTGCAAAAGTTTTGAGTTGCAGAATTTATATCCGATCTTGCAAGCTTTACCTCCTTCAGTACGACGACGCTTTACATCCTTCCTGCCACCTCCAGACGATTTTATTCAGCTTTGGGGAGATCTGTAGCAATGAAGGGGTTAGAAAATACCAATAACCCCTTTATTTCAGTTACGTATTTTTATTTTTTATTTTACTCAGGCTTTTACCAGACGATTTTTTTAAAGTGGGACCCTTAGTGGTAAAAATTCTAAGGTTCGAAAAGCGCCCCCCCCCCGAAGATGAGTAAAATCGTCTAGAAGGAACAAGAATTAACAAAAAGAAAACAAAAATACGTCACCGGATTGAAAAGGTTAAGTTCTACAATCTGACAGAAATTAATAAGTCTCATGCTGTGTTACACCAAAAAACATGGTGATGGAAAGATTCCTCCTCTCTCTCTCTCTCTCTCTCTCTCTCTCTCTAACTGTGGCAGACACTGACATTCATACATGCATACTTATACCGACATGCACGCTCACACATACATACGCACTCGCGAACACACACACACACACACACACACACACACACACACACACACATTCAGTTCCGTCTCAGGCACAAGGCAAGGTCGTTATGCAGACACAAACACAGACCCAACTTGTCTTTAGCCACTTCAGTCCGATAACCTTTTCATTCTTATTAATCTTAGGAGAGAGACTTAGAGCAGGAGGGATTACATTTAGCCCTAGTTAATCCCTTCCCTTACTACACCTAAATAAATCCCTTGAGTTAAATCGCTAGTGGAATCAACAAAACTGAAATGAATAAATGAAACTTCCTCTTTACTGCGGTTACAACTTGATCCGTTTTGCTTCCAGACGATTTTATTCATCTGGGAGGCACTGTAGGAGGTAATTCCCTCTAGTCTTCTTAACGTAATTACTTATTCCTCCTACTTGCCGACGATTTTATTCAACCGACTTATGAGGTAAACAGGTAAACAGGTATATAGTCTTCATTACCCATCTAAACTTAATTTCCCGTAAGCGGAATAAATCGTTTGGTGATGGTCTAAAAGAAATGCCTAATTCGTCATCGTATGATATATAATACCCTCCACTAACCCCTCCAGTGCAGCAGGCCTTTTTTGTGTTCAGGTAAGATAGTTTTGAGGGAACATGAATAATCTAGAAAAAAAGAAAAGACCATTCGACGAGTTTTTATTTTCACTTTAGTCAAGCGTTGTTATTCAGTCTAGGGCAGACTTTTTGAGCCAGAAGAGTTGTATTTACCCTTTAATACGAGCGGGTTTTACCAAGTTGGAATAAAATAATCTGGAGGTAATGCAGGAATTAATGAAGGTGGACGTCGTGGTGGTGAGGAGGATAAAAGGTTCAAGAGTAAGGATAGGAAAACGAAAAGAATAAAGAAAGGGATGAAAGAGAAATATTGGTTTTGTGGAGATGATCGTGCAAATGGATGCATTGAGAGAGAGAGAGAGAGAGAGAGAGAGAGAGAGTCGGTGATGTAACACAGATACGAATCTTTCCATGACGACGGAGTCAGGATGTGTGAAGAAGGATGAAAGAGGGACATTGAGAGGTTGGTGGGGAGAGTTGAGGGAAAGGGGTGGTGGGGGAGAGGGGTGAGTAGTGAGGGGTGTAGTAGTAGTGGTAAGAGTATTTAAAGTAACTGTGGATTGTGAAAGGTGGTTTAGTTTTTTTATTGATGTAGTAATAGCTGTAGTAGTAGTAGTAGTAGTAAAGTAGAGTTTTATAGTGTGGATCATTATATCAGTAGAGTTCATTTGTACTCACACACCCTCAGACCTGCTTTGTCCTTTCTCTTATCTCTGTCCTTCATGTCTTCGTTCCTCTTCCTCCATCATTCCCTCCCCTCCCTTCCTCCTTCATTCCTTCCCTCCATGTCTTCAGTACTTTCCCTCCCCTCCTTCTTCCTTTCCCTACACCGCCCTTCCCTTCCCTCCTTCCTTCCTCTCTTCCTTTCATGCCCTCATTACTTCTCCCTTCACTCTTCCCTTGCATCCTCCAGCCATTTCTTCCTTCCCTTCCTTCTTTCCCTCCTTATCTCATCCCTTTTTCTTTTCCTTTCCCCTTCTTATCTTTTTACATTTGACCTTCATCCTCCCCTCCCCTCCCCTCCCCACTCCCTTGCTTTCCCTTCCCTTCTTTTTCCTTTCCTTCTTTTCCCTTCCCTTCCTTCCCCCTCTTTCCCTTCCCTCCCTTTCCTCTCCCATCACATCTCTCCCTTCCCTTCCCTTTCCTTCCCTTCCCCCCTCCGTTCCCTTCCCTTCCCTTCCCTTCCCATCCCATCCCATCCCATCCCATCCCATCCCATCCCATCCCCTCTCCCTTCCCTTCCCTTCCCTTCCTTTCCCTTCCCTTCCCATCCCTTCCCTTCCCATCCCATCTCATCCCATCCCATCCCATCCCCTCTCCCTTCCCTTCTCTTCCCTTCCCTTCCCTTCCCTTCCCTTCCCTTCCCATCTCATCCCATCCCATCCCATCCCCTCTCCCTTCCCTTCCCTTCCCTTCCCTTCCCTTCCCTTCCCTTCCCTTCCCCATCTTTCTTCCTTCTTTCACTCTTCCCATTCTTCCTTGCCTTCTTTTCCTCCTTCCCATCCCTTCTCTCCTCCCTTGAACAAATGGTCAAAGACTGTTTTGTACTAGGATGATAATATTATGCTTACACAGAGAAAATTTATTTGAAGAAGATAGTGAAAAGTGTGTGTGTGTGTGTGTGTGTGAGAGAGAGAGAGAGAGAGAGAGAGAGAGAGAGAGAGAGAATGAGTAGAATAATGAAAAGGACTTAAGTGAGTGGAGTGATGGATGTGAGTAGAGGGATGGACAAGAGTGTATGTGAGTGGAAATGAGAATAAGGATATGAGTAGGCTGATGAAAAGATTAGCCTATACTGAAGTCGTAGTGTGAGAATGTCAATAGGGTGATGAAAAGGCTGGAAGTGAGCGAAATGATTGTGAGTAGGATAATGAAAAGAGTGAGTGGAAATGAGATAGATGGGTGAGTACTGAGAGGGACATTTGTGAGAAGAGAATGAGAGAATGAATATGCCTAGAGTGATGTGAGGGGATTAGGTGAGTCAGATTTAGAGAATAGATTTGACTATACTCTTTTCACTCTAAACTGGACTAAAATTTCCATCTCTCCATCAAGAATGCAGAGTTGTAACAATAGATTTACACTAGAATATGATGCTAAGTCATGAATAAGTGGTGTGGCAAAGATCTAGAGCCATAGTATTGTCTCTTGCTGCAACAGAGCCACGTGAAATAAGCAAGGTGAAAAATTGGGCCAAGTTAAGGTGAAATTACTATAGTGTGGTGAAAAGAGTATATCTGGATGAGTCTGAAGGTAGGAGGAAGAGTGTAAAATCAGGAATAAGGCAACTTGACATGGTATTGAGTGGACGATGACAAACCATGAAAGACGGAGTGTAGAACTGAATTTTCTTTTTCACCTAACCACCTCTGGGCATAGACTGAAATTATTAGTATGATTGTTATTATTTACCTTCACTTCTGTTATTCAATTATTTATCACTATTAGTATTATAATTATTGTGATATCTCTTATTCACTAATTAGTTATTATTACTGTGATTTTTCTCATTGTTAACTGCCTACTGTTACTATGGCGATGATTAATTTTTCTCTCACTTTTTATTCATTTATTATTATTATTAGTAGTAGTTGTAGTAGTAGTAGCAGTAGCAGTAGTAGTAGTTGTAGTATTGTGGTTATTTTGTTAATATTCACTAATTTTCCCGCTTGCAAACTAGTATCCTATAAATGTCAAGTAAAATGTGGGAGTTTCTGCCTGGTTGAGGGTAATATCGCCCTCCAGTGAGCAAGAGAGAGGGGGAGGATTGGACGGAGGGGGGTAGGGAGCGAGTGACTCTCTCTCTCTCTCTCTCTCTCTCTCTCTCTGTCCTCGGTGACCTCCAAGCGTTGCTCACTATGCCTGTGTGTGTGTGTGGGTGTGGGTGTGGGTGTGGGTGTGTGTGGATGCGTGCGGATGCATGCGTGGATCGATGATTAACAAGCCCAAAGGAAGACGGTCTCAGAAAATTGATTACAGTGATATATACCTTTTAATTAACCTTTACCTTCTTGATAAATAGTGAAGCCCTTAAATAGACTCGCTAATAAGTCACTCTTTAACCTTTAACCCTTGACGTACTTCTCAGATTTTTATTTTGTGGTCTTCCCATATTCAGATGAGTGTATTAAGCACTGGAGAGACTTTTCGAATTTCGGGTGTTGGTATAATCTTCATCAATACCATCAGTACAGATATTTTGTTCAGAGTTAAATATAATGTCCTGGGGGTTAGCAAGAATAAGTTGATGTCATGGCAGTGAAAAGGTTAAGGTGGAGGTGTGTATATGAAGCGGGTTTGTGGCTAACTGTATGTGGATAATTATGTATATGATATTGTGCGTGCCTGCGTAGGTGTGTTTGCATATGTAGTAATGTGTTGTGCGTGTTTGTGTTGTGTATATGTACATTGCCTCCAGAGTATTCTTAACATTTTCTGTCTATACATGTTGAAAGTGTGGGGGGTATTTTAGAAATATTCTTAAGTACCTTCTTATTTACATGGGTGCCTCGTATTTCCATTAAGATAGATGCAGTATGTAATGTTCATTAGACAAAACTATTTTTTTTCTCTCTCTCTCTCTCACTCTCTCTCTCTCTCTCTCTCTCTCTCTCTCTCTCTCTCTCTCTCTCTCTCTCTCACACACACACACACACACACACACACACACACACACACACACACACACACACACACACACACACACACACACACACACACACACACACACACACACACACACACAGCACTTACTGCAAAACCATCGATAAGAAGCTGCACTCTATATGTTAATTGTATATGTATGCTTGCTTGACACATTGACCTGCTTGTGACAAATGCCCTGACCTCTCTTAATTACCCCCACACAGGTACGATGGCCCAGGTGTATCGGATAGTGCTGGAGAAGACGGGATATTTAAGGTAGGTGTATTTCTGCAATGGAATACAGCTGTCTGTATGTCTGTCAGTCTACCTGTCTACCCATCTCACTATGTCTATTTATATGTCTACCTATCTGTTTATCTGTCTTTATCTAGCTGTCCATCTATCCTGTATCCTTTGCCTGGCGCGACATCCTGTATTGGTGACCTCGAAAACTAAAATACTTCCTGGCATGTCCCTTGCAGTCACTGTACATAGGCTCGATAAAATGAAAGAATATTATCTCCACACTTTAAAAATAATTTTATTGGGGGGATTCAACAGCTCCGGCCTGACGTGGATCCTCTGCATATATCTCAAGTGTAATTCATCCTTTTCTAGCCATATATCTGTCTCCATTCTCAACAACGACCCCTCTTCCCTCGACACTCCAAAACCCTCCCCTACTTGATCTCGCACCTTCTGTCTATCTATCAGTCTATCTAACTATCTGCCTCTCCTCCTCCTCCCACCCCCTCTCATACACTCTCCTAGTTAGCTCACCCACTCGCACCTTATATCTTGACCTCGTTCTCTCTCTCTCCCTCTCTTTTTCCTCCCCCCAACCACTTCCCGCTCATAGACAACAGTTCCAGTTATTTCTATCCCTACTCAGTAACAACTCTTCGACATACCAGCATCTTCCTTCACATACTCTTGCACCTTGTATCCCTCTGCCTCGTTTTCGATCTTCCTTTCCTTCTCCTCCCAACCACCTCGCTCATATGCTTTCGTAGTCCAGGTATTTCTGTCCCAACTCATCAACGACTCCAGCTTCTCCCTTACAGACACTAGCATTATAGACTAACACCACCTCTCTCTCCCTCTCTCTCTCTCTCTCTCTCTCTCTCTCTCTCTCTCTCTCGTGTGCAAGTCATTTCGCTCCGAGTTCCGTCTGACCTTCACACACACTTCCGAAGGTGCGTGCATGTGCGCGTGCGTGCGTGAGAGTGTAGCTAAGTGCCTGGATATGCTAGGTGTGTGTGTGTGTGTGTGTTTGTGTGTGTGTGTGTGTGTGTGTGTACATTCATGAGTAGCCTATTCTTTAACTGCTTGATTATAGAATGTGATTATTATTGTGTGTGTGTGTGTGTGTGTGTGTGTGTAGAAGCGAAAATCGTGTCCAAGGAAAACTGCGAAGCTTAATTGAAGGTTGACTCTGCATTTTAAAAGTATCAATTGTAATAAGGAAATAGATTCGTGAGTCAGGAAGCTGTTTAATATATATGAGCAGGAAGTAGAGAGAGAGAGGTGTTGAAAAATTAGGGAAGGAAAGGTAGAAGAAATTAGAGGAAGTAAATGCAGTGGCTAACATGTGAAGGAATATTTGAGTAAATTTATAATGCATTGGAAATCGTCGTCGTCTTTCTCGTCGTCGGAACAGGTCGATGGCGAAGAACAGGGTAACATGGAGGTGATTTACTTGTTGCCACTTCCTTCGAGATTGAGGCGTCTGGCAGTAGATAAACGCTTAAATAGATAGATCGTCTTGCTCACAGTCTTCGAGTTCGTCACCATTGTCTTCACCACCACCACCACCACCCCACACTTGTCATCATCATCACCACCACCACCACCACCACCACCACCACCTTCACTAATTATCATCATCATCATCATCATCATCATCATCATCACAACAGCCACCACAAGCATCATCATCATTGCTTATCGTCCAGACCCTTGGAATTAACAGTAGATTACAAGCAAAAAAAATGTAGGTAAATATATGTAATGGGAAATAATAGAAAATACAGAAGGTAGTTTTAGTACTGCGTATGTGAAACCATACAGGAAAAAGTGAATGTAAATAATAACATAATAACTCGGAGAAAAAATAAAATTACTTTAAGAAGGTAAGGAATTAAAAATATAAGAGAGAGAGAGAGAGAAGGAATAGGAAATGGAAGTAATAGGAAGTGTTTGGGAAGAGGAGGGGATAGTGGAAAAGATACATGAGAAGAGATGGGAAAAAGGAAGAATTTGGACTGGAAGGAGAGAGAGAAAAAAAATGAGTGATCTGTCTATCTATATACCTAGGCTGCTTCCCCCAAGGAAAGGGAGGTAGCCGAGACAGGGCGACACACTCCCCATTTACTCATCCATTCAAACACATTCATTCGCATCTTAGCCCCAAAGGGGAGAACGGACAGATCCTCACCGCACCACACCGCACAAGGGTCAACTGCGCAATGCAATCAGTGACATCCACAGCAGGGCCCGACAGCAGAACTGGTTTACCCCTGCCACATCATAACAGACCCATCCCCTTACCCGCACCTGACCTGACTAGCTGATGAGTGATAAACAGGAAAAATAGTGATAAATATATCAATCTAAATAACCTGGTTTTAGGAGAAAGAGGAGCTAATTTATAAGGTTGAGGAGGAGCATTTAGTAAGAGGAATATTAAAAGAAAATGATTAGAAAGGGAGAATAATAATAATGTAGTTGTGAAGGTAGATGGAAGGAAGTTTCTCTCTCTCTCTCTCTCTCTCTCTCTCTCTCTCTCTCTCTCTCTCTCTCAGTTCAGCCTAAGTTTAAGGTCATCCCGCTGCATGCGCGGAAAGGTCGAGGTTCCGTGTCTGTTTGTTTGTTGCTTATCTTGCTTGTTGTTTTGTTTGCTGTTTGTCTTGTTTGTTGTTTGTCTTGGACTATAACTTTCTGGCACCAGTTTTTTTTATTGTTGTGCTATTTCATGTGATTTTTTTATTTATTGGTGTTTGTTTTGATTGGTTATTTTGTTTCCTGTGATTTTTATTTATTGTTATTGTTATAGTTTGATTGCTTTATTTCCTGTGATTTTTTATTACTTATTGGTGTCATGGTTTGTTTTGATTCTTTTATTTCCTGTGATTTTTTTATTATCGGTGTTATGGGTTGTTTTGCCTTGTTTTATTTCCTTTTTTATTGGTGTTAATGGGTTGAGTTGATTGGTTGTTTTATTTGCTGTGATTTTTTTATTTATTAGTGTTGTGGTTTGTTTTGATTCGTTGTTTTATTTCCTGTTTTTTTTATTTATTGGTGTTGTGGTTTCTTTTAGCAGGATTGTTTTGTTGTATTGATGCCCTTCTGTTTTGACGTTGTGTGGTTAAGTTACCGTTTGATATTGCAGTTTTTTTTTTATGTATTTGCTGTTTTTTATTGTTTGCCTTGACCAGTTTGCTTATTTTATGTTGTTTGCTATTGTTTTTACTCTTGTTTATTTCCACATTCGTTTTCTGTTCATTTGTTTGGATGTTTTCGTCGTTAATTTGACTGTTTGTTTATTATTATCACTTGTTGACCTTTGACCCTTTTCTGTGAGTGATTTGGTGCTTGTTATCGTGTGCGTGACCTATGACCTTGTGTGATTGTTCTATTGCTGGTCAACCTCAAAATTACTCTCTCTCTCTCTCTCTCTCTCTCTCTCTCTCTTTAATAGCTGCTAATATCGTACAGTTATATTTTGCATAGGGGGAAACCTCTCGTAAGGAAGAGGTTTAGAAATTTATCTTCCGTAACCCCTTGAGTTCGAGAGGCTGCCGTTAAGCTACGTATAGTCATCTGGTGAGAGAGAGAGAGACAGAGAGAGAGAGAGAGAGTCCGTGTAGTGAAGGGACTAAACTTTGCATGACTGAAGTGATTTTTTTTTTTTTATTGAAGTCCTAGTGGACCTTCGTAGAAAATGTGATCTTAGCGTTGGTAATAACTGTAATGATGGCATCCGTAAAGAGTGATGATCGTAGTAATGACGCAAGGTATTTGTGTGTGTGTGTGTGTGTGTGTGTGTGTGTGTGTGTGTGTGTGAGAGAGAGAGAGAGAGAGAGAGAGAGAGAAACAGAGAGAGGGGGGGGATGTATTGTTTCGTGGGATTTTTTTTTTTTTTACACTTCAACTCTTAAACGATGTTATTCGGCTTCGGGGACACCTCTGTAGCGAAGGGGGCTAATGAAGATAGTTGTCTTACCTCTTCACTACGAGAAGTGCACATTAAGCAGCACAAAATCGTGTCAGGGTACTCAGGAGGTGGTAGTCGTAGTAGTAGCAGTAGTAATAGTAGAAGTAGTTGTTGTTGTAATTTTTGCCTCTGGTACATCTGAAACGTGAACTCAGTGGATTGCAGACTAATGTTGCCCTTCTTACGCAGTCCACCATCCACCTTTCGGGGGATGGGTAGGGGACTGAGGGACGTTTGTATATAACCAGGCAGCTCTACCACCTGACCACATCGCTGCCACCACTTGAAGGCGTCCCTCTCTATCACCAAATATGTTTACTGTAGCTATGCAGATTATGGTATTGCATGTTGATTTTATGGTAGCAAAGGAGGGTAGTCATGGTAGTGGGGATAGTAATGGTGGCTAGGATGATAATGGTGCTAGTGGTATGATTAGAGGTATGTTAGTACTAAGGATAATTTTGTTTGTGCATGGTAGTACTTATGGTAGCTTGAGATGAGAGCAATCGTAGTCATGGTACCGGTAATAGTGGTAGTAAACAATGACAGAGAGAGAGAGAGAGAGAGAGAGAGAGAGAGACCATGAGGTGACTCTTAACATGGCCTTTTGTCCTTGTCTCCTCTTCCTTTATAACTCTCTCTCTCTCTCTCTCTCTCTCTCTCTCTCTCTCTCTCTCTCTCTCTCTCTCTCTCTCCCTCCCCTCCCCCTCACCACCTCCTCCTCCTCCTCCCTCCTCCCCTCCCACCTTCCATCATTTACGCCCCATTGTCTACGATAAAGGCGATCAGTTCTGAGATACCAACCCAACGGGACCTCGACGACCGAACCCGTGCGATGATTTTTGAAACGCCCATTATTAGCAAAGGCCCGTTGCAAAAGCTTTCGTTCATATTCATTATTTTTCATTTATTTAATTTAAAAAAATGACTGATATTTCTGATGACCTCACTTCTTCAGTTTTTGTTGTATTATGAAAAAAATAATAATGGAACTTTTTTTTTTAGTCCTTCCCCCACAAAACAAATCATATTGTAATTTAAGGATGAGGGTTCCCAATAGAACACTTAGTTTCAGATAGTTTCGTCTTGTAGGTGGTAAAAAAAGTAAAAAAAAAAAAAAATGTCCTATCTTTTAATTCTGAAGGTGAGTATTGTGAGCAGATTAATGCTTTGCTTGTCTGTCGTTCTGTTTGTATTAGTTTATATATTTATTTCAATTTTGATGTAAGGGTTTCAGCGTCTAAAGAACAACTAAGCAGAGAGAGAGAGAGAGAGAGAGAGAGAGAGAGAGAGAATGAAAACTAAAAAGACCATTAAGGAAACAAACAGGTGTGTGCAGAATTTGGAAGGGTATGTATATATGTATGTATGTATGTAGGTAAGTAGGTTGGTAGACAAGCAGATAGGTAGGAAGGCAAATAGGTGTATGGGTAGACAGACATACAAGTAGGTGGGTTAACAAACAGGTAGGCAGGCAGGCAGGTAGACATTTAGGTAGGCAGGTATATGGGGAAGCAGACAGGTAGGCCGGTAGTGTGGTAGGTAGGAAAGTGAACAGGTAGGCAGGTAAGCAGGCAGACATGATAGCCAAGCAGGCATGTAAGTAGGCAGACAAGAAGACAGTTAGGCAGATGGGGTGGCAGGTAGGTTGACTGATAGGTTGACAGGCAGGGAGACAGATACGAAAGATCAGTAAGCAGGTAGGTAGGCAAGTAGGAAGACAGGTAGAGAGGGGAATGATAATGAATTTGAGCTGATGAACAGCAAGGTATATAGGTAGGCAAGTAAGCAGGTAGGCAGTCAGGAAGGTAGTGAGGAAGCAAGGCAGATGAGGGCAGGAAGGCAGGTAGGCAGAGAAAAAGATAAAATAGAAAATCAGGCAAGCATGTAGGAAGGAAGGCAGTGAGGCAGGTGAACAAGTAAACATATAAAGGAGGTAGGTAGATGTTATAGTTAGGCAGGTAGTGAGGAAGTCAAGGAGATAGTGGGGCAGGTAGACAGGCAGGTAAGCAGGTATTGAGGGAAACAGGTAAGCAGGAAGATAAGGCAGGCAGTTCAGTTTTGCAAGGTGAGTGTGATCAGTCTATACCTCAACATACCTGTCTCTGTCACCTGCTTTGTCATTGAACTGGTGTGTAGGTGTTTGTATGTTGGTGAGGATGTTGTGGTGCTGTGTTTATGTGGTATTGTGATGAGTGCGCCTGGTGTTGTGGTAGTGGTGCGATCTGGTGAGTGCGCTTGGTGTTGTGGTTGTGGTGTTTGCATGTTGGTATGTTGTGGTGCAGTGTTTGCATGTGATACTGTGGTGAGTATGCGTTGTAGTAATGGTGTGTTGGTGGTGTGGTTTTGTGGTGTTTGTATGTAGGTGTGTTCATTTTAACTGTAGTTCATTCCTATTAACTCAACTAGCTTTACTATGACAACCTGAAATCGTCATATCTTATCCTGAATGCTGAATAATAGCTTTGCACTAGAATACGATGCTAGTAACAAAGAAGTGCTGTGGAAAGGATGTAGAGCCATAACATCGCTTTTTTCCGCCAGACTTACGTGAAATAACCTATAAAAGGACAAAAATCTGGGCCAGGTTAGTGTGAAAGATCTATAGGCTGAGATTTGCGTCATTTTGCAGGGTATATTCGTTCGAAAGACAATGCTACGGCTCTGCATCCTTCCCATAGCACTTCTTCGTGACTAGCTCCACATTCTAGTGTTAATCTGTCGTTGTAAGCATTCACGACGGAGAGAGGTCAAATGTACTCCTAGTTATAGTGAACGGAGTATAGACGTAATATTGCGATCCCTCCATATAGAATGCTGAACTGTTAAAATAGATTAACGCTGAAAAATTATGCTAGTCACGAAGAAGTGCCATGGAAAGATTGTAGAGCCGTAGCACCGTCATTTTCTGTCATTGAGCTACGTGAAATAGGTTGCAAAAAGACGAAATTCCTAGTCAAGATAAAGTGAATGGACTGTAGATCGTATGTGCGCATGCTGACTTACCGACCTGCATACGTGCATAATTACCTTCAACCTTTCCTACCTACACACCATGTACATACTTATTAACCTTCATACTAACCTACTTTCCTTTATAATTATCTTCACCCTTTCTTCTGTACATTTTGTTTTTTTCCTAATTACCGACCTACCTGCTGACCTGCTTGCCTACTTATCCCCTTCCCTGCCTACCTACCTACCTACCTACCTACCTACCTACCTACCTACCTTACCTACCTGCCTGCCTACCTACCAACCTTCCTACCTACCTACCTTCCCAACCTACCTCCCTACTTACCTTCCTACCGTCCCTAGTCACCTCCCAGCCTACCTGCCTTTTTCCCTACGATTCTTCATACCTACCTACCTACCTTCCTTACCTACCTGTATACATTCTCTGCCCGCTTATTTTCTTACCTGCCTGTCTGCCTTCTAAGATTCATTGTTACTTATTTTCCCCCATATCTACCTACCTACATTCATACTCTACTTCATCCAGTTTATCTATCGTCATCTATCTACCTCCTCCAATCTATCTATCGTTATCTGTCTACCCCATCCAATCTTTTTCGCCACGTCATGACTGTAGGGGCCAGGGGCTAGGCTACTCGGTCCAGATATTGAAGGCGAAGGTGACCAGTTGCCCGTCCTTGAGTGGTATTGGGAGAGCAATAAACCCCAACCTACCCTCCAATGCAAACCCTTATGGACCCCATCCTGCAGAGCGCCGTAACTTACTAGACCACCAGGCTTCAGAATGTCTAAATGATTGCCACTGTATAGTTTCTAGGGCTGCAAGACACCATTTTCCTTGTCACCCAGTGTAGAATGACCTGAGGATATCGCTACATCTGCTGAGTGGATAGTTGGCGCCTCCACCCATCCCCCAAAAACGTGTAGTGGCCCGCATGGGGGTCGAACCCACGACCTCCGCGTTATCAGCACGGCGCTCTAACCAACTGAGCTAACGGGCCATTTATAAACTTTACATACATACATTTTAATCTTAACTCCTTCCGTACAATGCTGTTATATTCTTGATACCGATAGACAGTTATTATATTCAACCGCCCGGACTTCTGCCAATGAAAGGAGTGAAAAACAGTGCCCATAGAGACCTTTAGTATGGTGTGTGTGTGTGTGTGTGTGTGTGTGTGTGTGTGTGTGTGTGTGTGTGTGTGTTTGCTTGCTACCTCCAGACAATTTTATTCAGATTAATCTTTTCAGTCTTTTCAGCCCAGATTTTTTTTTTTTTTTTAAGAACTGTAGGAGCTAGATGTAGCCTCATTAACCCCCTCACTGCAAGATATCTCCCCAGAGCTGAGAAAAATCGTCTGCAATCAGTAAAATACGTCAACGGACTGAAGGGTGTAAGGAAGGCCCTTATTGACAGAATGAACTTAGGACGAGAACTGCATTTTATTTATTTATTTTTTTTTCAGTAATTCTGGTTGACACAAGGCGGATTTATTTATTTTAAGAACGATCTCTTGACGGTGCTTCTGTTTCATTCTTTTATCTCCAGACGATTTCATTCAGCTGTATAAAAATCTCTTGTTGTTTGTTGTTTAGCCACGTCAGACCGAGAACTTTTTTTTTTTTTCCTTGTTAACTTTAAATGATTCTCTTGTGATTAGGTAAGGCATTAATTCAACCCCCTATCGGTTAGATATCGCCTTCATTAACCCCTTCATTACGAGGATGTTCTTTCTTAAGCTGGATAAAATCGTCTGGTAGCAGCAAGAACAAGTAAGAGGAGGCCATGTCGATCGGAGTGACTTACGAAAATCTCCCAGAACCCCTTCACATCGATGACGGTATTCCTCTTTATCTGTCTGCCGTCGGACGATTTTATTCCGCTGTAGAAAAATCTGTTGTGGTATAACCCTTTCCCTACAATGACGGTCCTATTATCCCTGTCTAGCCCCTGACGATTTTATTCAGCTCTGGATATACCCATTGTATAATCCTTTCACAGAGATTATGATTTTTACTCATTCTGGCAGCCTCCGGACGATTTTATTCAGTTGTACACAGTCATCATCATCATCATCCTGCCTCTTTTCCTCATCTGCTTGGAGGCGAGATAGGGTACAGAAGGAAAAGGAAAGAATATGATAGAGAACTAATCAAGAGCATGCTTAGTGATATGGGCCACACATTCATTCATCCACCATTCAAGCCCCTGGAATCCTGGCTTCACCTGTTTAGACGTATAAAAAGGGGTGCCAGAGCCTCTTTAGACACAACTCCCTACAAAATTCATCCACCCAACTCGATCCCTTGTCAGTTCCTCTCCTCGTCAGTTTCCATAGGCTACCTCTCTTTCACACAGCTGTACAGTTAGGCTACCTCTCTTTCTCACACACTCAGCTGCCTCTCTCTCTCAAACACTCAGCTGCCTTTCTCACACACTCAGTTGTACAATTTAGCCACCTCTTGGTCTCACGCACTCAGCTGCCTCTCCTTCTCACACACTCAGCTGCCTCTGTTACTCACACACTCAGTTGTACAGTCAGGCTACCTCTTTTTCTCTCACACCCCACAGTTGAGGATAGAATTTCACCTCTACTGCATCTCTCTTTTCCCTGGTGGTTAAATACTCCTAAGCTGAGAGAGGCTCGGCATATTTCTCCGCCCATAGATTGATGCTGTTTGATATGAGGGGGCAGGGAGGAAAGTGATGGAAGTGTTAAGTATGCGAGATGGAATAGTATGTGAACTTTAGAACGGGGGTAGACGCAGAGGAATAGCAGGGAAAATTAGTGTGGAGTAGACGCAGTAGACATACATGAGTGTGAGATCGACGCAGTGAAGTATTATGCGAATTTAAGTGTGAAGTTGACGCAGTGGAATGGTAGGCTAAGTTTGCAGCAGAAGCAGTGAAGTGGTAGAGAAATTGTGTGTGAAATAGGTGAACTAAAGTGTGAAGTAGTTTACACGCAATTAAGTAGCAGACGGACTTAATTATGAAGTGGAAGAGTAGGCGAACGTAAGTGTGAAGTAGGCGTAGAGACGAATGAAGTGTGAGGTGCGTAAGTGTGCAGTAAACGCAATAAAATAGCAAGCGAACTCGAGTGTGATGTAACCGCAATTAAAGAACGGGTTAAGGCGAGTATAAAGTAATCCCAGTGAAAGGAGGCGAACGTTTGTCTCTGCCTATACAAAATCTTTCGGAAGTGTCCTTGGTGGCGTGGCCCGTTAGCTCAGTTGGTTAGAGCGCCGTGATGATAACGCGGAGGTCGTGGGTTCGACCCCCATGCGGGCCAGAGCATATTTTTACAGGCGCCTGGTGATGTAGAAACCTAACCCTTTCGCTGTAGTAGTCAAAGGTGGTTGTG
>NC_137056.1:7200753-7223253 GCF_032717465.1 Coenobita brevimanus | reverse complement strand
ATGAATAGCCAGTCTCTCTCTCTCTCTCTCTCACTTTGTTTAACGAATTTATGAAACTCCATCGTAATTTCAGACGAAAATCAACAAAATTGCGGATCACAGCTTTTTCCTTTGTGATTACTGTTTCTCTCACACTCCTAGTTGGTATCTAAAAGTCGAGAGAGCGAGAGAGAGAGAGAGAGAGAGAGAGAGAGAGGAGGGAAGGGGGCATGGTAAGCTGAAAGAATAGCCATTATCATCATTAACAACAAGCGTATCATCGTCATCATTAAGCGCTGCGTTTCACTCGATCATCATCATAGTCGTCGTCGTCGCCACTCGCTTTGCACTCGTCGTCATCATCATCATCATCATCATCATCATCATCATCATCATCATCATCACCATCATCTGCTGCCTTTTACTCATCTTTCATATTAAAGAAATTGAAAAGGAAATTTGCAAGGGAAATATAAAAGTCATTAATGGAAATAGTGAAAGTTATGTTGGAAAATAAGAGGATAGGGAGGCAAAGGTCGTGATATGATTTGTGATTTTTTTCTTAAGAGTATTGCATCTCATTGCTTTTTTTTGAGCTCAGAAAATTGAATGGAAAGCGAAATTGTAAGGGAGATTTAGAGAGAAAGGAAGAAAGCAATGATGAGTTTGAACACTTTTTTTTTTATTGGAAGGACTTGTATTTATTTTGCTTTATTTACTTCTTATTTATTTATTTATTTTAAGTTTATTCGTGCAACCTTCAGATATTTACATTTAACTGTAGGGAAACTTTTGACAGTGTATGGAGAATTATACTGTCCATTAAACTCCCTCGCTATGAGAGGTATGCAGAAACCTCTATTCAATCATCAGGTAACATAAAGAAAAAAGGAAAAAAGAAAAAGAAAAAGACGTCCTAGGGCTGAGGTGATTAAGAGGACAGTGAGCCGAAAACTCTGACAGTCTTTTTTTTTTTTTTAACTTGCATTGTTTGGAGGGGTGGGGGGGATGTTGGAAAAGGGAACGGAAAGAGAATTTGCCAGAGAAACAGAGAGAGCAGTAGACGAGATAGTAAAAGAACCATTGGAATTTAAGACGAGGAGAGCCACCAGGAACACCGAAACACGTGTCTTTTTCTCTTTCAGACTCATCCTGTTGTTTGGTGGAAAGAAAATTGTACGAGAAACAAGAAGAATAAAGCGAAGGGAAATAACAACACCACTTGAAATTGGGAGAGTGAATGATCAAAGAATTCTGAAATGCATAGTTTTCTCGTTTTCACACGCTGTTATTTGATCAGGAGGAGTGAACGAAAAGGGAATTTAAAGTGAAACGAAAAGACAGCAGAGTAAATAATAATAGTTTGATGGTAAATTAACAGAAGAACCACTACCAGCTCTGAAACCTGTATCATTATCTATATCAGACTTCTTTTTTGATGACGGAGAAGCGAGTGAGAAGAGAATTGCAAAAGAAGCGGAAATATTAGCAAATAAAATGATAAATGCTAGTGGGAATCAGGAGGAAAATAATTGAACACTGAAATACGCATCTTCCTATATTTCTTTAATATTAGGAAGAGCTGAAAAGGACGAAAAAAGAATTATTGGAGAAACGAAAAGAGCAGTAGATGAAAAAGTACCAGTGAAATTTAAGACAAGAAAATCACAGACTCTGATTCGTGTCTTTTTCTCTCTCTCCTTCCCACACGTATGTCCACTGTCCCCGGAAGCTGAAAAAGCGATTGGGATGAGAATTTGCAAAAGAAGTGGAAGGAGTAGCAGGAAGGTATAAAGTAGCATTTAGGATTGAAGGCGAGAGGAAGCGAGATCTCTAAATCGCGTGTTTTTCTCTTCAGATTTATGCTTTGATGTAGACGAAGGGAGGGGAGAGTTGCAAGAAAAGCGAAAAGAATGGCAGAGGAAGTAATTAGATAAGAAGAATAGAGGAAGAAATAACAGTATCATCGGACATTAGCCACGATTTTTTTTTTTATATTCTATCTACCTCTGTACTCTTATTTTCAACTTACGGAAGACTTCTCGTACTGAAGGGATATATGAAATTAACCTGTCCAGTGCCAAAAATCTTTCCTAAACTTTAAAAAAATCGTCTAGGGGTATCAAGAATAAAATAGGAAAGGCGTTCTCGGACTGAAGGAATAAAAAAAGAGAAGAACCACCACTAACTCCGAAACACGTGTGATATTCGTGCATGATTAGCGTTGCCTTGTTCTTTGGTGTCGGGGGAGAGGACGGAAAGAGAATTTGCAAGAGAAATGGAAGGAGTAGCACGGGGAGTTATAAGAGGAATAGTGGAAAATAAGACGAAACACTGGTCTTTCTCCTTTCCTCGTAGGCATTTCATCATCTTGGTGTTGGAAAACCGATTGGAAAGAGGAATAAGAGAAAAATATAAAAAAATATTGAAAGTTCCGTCAGAAATTAGTCAGAAGCTAAAGTAACTGTGAACTATGCTTCTTTTGTTTTTATGATAGTGTTGTGCTTTTTTTTATGTTAGCGGGTCGAACTGGAAAAAAAAAAAGAAAGATGGAAAGAGAAATGCAAGAAAAAGGGAAAGAGGAGGAGAGGATATGATGAAATTTCTAGTGAAAACATGAGAGAGAAAAAAGGAAAAATAATTCAAGACCTTTGGGACTGCATCATGTTTATACTTTTGCGTCTCACTGTTTTTTGATGTCGAGAGAAGTGAACTAAAGAAGAATTTGGAAGTTAAATAAAGGAAGGAGAGGAATTAATAAAGTTGTAGTGGGGAAGAAAGAGAAATGAACCAAAAATTCAGAAAGCTTTTATATTGTTACATTTCTAGTTTTCCGTCACGCTGTTCTTTGATGTCGAGAAAAGTAAAGGAAAGGAAGTTTGCAGGAGACACGGAAGGAGGCGAGAGGAAATAATGAAAACTGTAGCGGAAATTACGAAGGAGAGAACCACCCAGAATTCTGAAACTCGTGTCCTCCTCTTTCTCATTACACCTTCTTTGATGATCGAGAGAAGAGAGAGCGGAGAGAGAATTGCAGGAGAGGCGAAAAGAAAAGCAGACGAAGCAATTAAAGTGCGATAAGATTTTTACCCTTTCAGTACAGTGACATGTTTTACTTGATTCTTATCTCCAGACGATTTTATTAAGCTTGAGAGTGATTTTTCGAACTGGGAAGAGTACATGTTGGTCAAACTGGAAGTACATGTTGTTCAAGCTGGCAGGAGTAGATATTGCGGTCGGTAACTTCTTCACTACTGGAGGACAGAATGAAACTGAAGGTGCAAGAGCCACTGCCATGTCAGAAATGCTTGTCTTTTGTTCACATGCATAACGTCGCCGGATTCAGTAAAGGAACTGTGAAGCGCCTATAATAAAGATAAATAAACAAATAAATAAATAAAAATGCGAATTGTTATACCTGTGCGATGGAGTCAGGATTCACTACCAGAACTTTATCTTAAGGTGAATATAAGAGTGAGGCTGCAAGAATAATTACACTTTCATTGCGATGACGTGTTTTTTCATTGTATTCTTACCGTGTCCAGGCAATATGACTGACTGACTGTGAATTGTTGTTGTTGCTTAATCCCGACCAGTCTTTCCAAACAGACCCGTCGACCACAGGTAAACAACTGCATTTGTGGGGCCGTCCTACAGGTACAGTATAGTACGTAGCCCACAAATTTAGGGAACCGGTGCCCCCTTGTGGTAGACAGCGCCTCATCAGGTCGTACCAGGGTCCTCCCCACGGTAAGATGCAGGGAAAATATAAGGTGTGACTTTTGGGTAGACGCCGCACCTGCTTCTTTGAGGGTACTCATCGCCACCACGTGTAGGCTCCCCGTCAGCACTAGAGGAGGAGAGTAAATGACTAAAGCTCTATGGTTACGAGGAGAACGATCTAATTTTTTCTTATTGTCTCACTGCTTATTGATGAGGGAGAAGCGAACAGAAGGAGGATAATTTGCACGAGAGGCGGAAAGAGCAGAAGAGAAAATAGTGAGAAGTTTTCGTGGAAATTAAGTGGAGACAGAAAGAGAAGACGACGGGTCAAGGCCTCAGAAACGCTTGCCTTTTCCTGTCATGATTAGCTTCGCGTCTCACTGCTCTTTGATGGCGGGATGGCGAACAGAAAGAGAACAAAGAAAATTTGAAGGGAAAAAAAAAATAACCGGAGACGTAATGATGGAAGTTTTGTAAAATTTTGAGAGGAGGCCAATCCAAGAGCTTTTTTTTTTTTTTTTTTTTTTTTTTTTTTTTCCCAATGGTGTTTGATGTCAGAATTGCGAACGAAAATAGAATTAACAAGCAGAAACAGAAGAGGAGGAATTGCAGAGGTTTAAAAGGTAATAACGAGCAGAAAAATAATTGAAGAAGTCTGAAAACACCTGCAAACGTCTCTTTTAACACCGTATGTAAATGATCGGGAGGAGTAAAAGGAAGCGGAAAGAGAATTACAAGAGAAACGAAAAAAAAAATAAAAAAGCAGCTTTAGGAATAGCATGAGTATAACATCAGAATTTTAAAAAGGAGAAGAACTAGCACTAATTCGTAAATGCTTGTCTTCTCATTATATAATTAGTCTTGCGTCACACAGCTCTTTCATGTCAGAATAACGAAGGAAAAGAGCATTTGTAAGAGACATAGAGTAAGATAGGGAGAAATGAGAAGGCTGGAGTCATATGTAACCTGTAGACAAAACCATTACTGAAAAACTCTAAATCTCGCATCTCTTAATTTTGCCTCGAAGATTGGCTCTGTTTAATCCCTTTCCTCCAGTGACGGATTTTTTGTCGTTAATCCTTGCTACTTCTGAGGGATTTACTCATCTTAAGGCAGACTGTTCTTAATGGAGAGATTGGGACAGCAGTTGGAAAGAAAATTGTATGAGAAACAGAAAAGAAATAGCAAGGGACCTAGTAAGCACCACAAATCGTCAAGACAATATCGAGAAGTCAAAGAGAAAGAAAAGAAGGTAATCGAAGTGAAGGGATTAGTGAGCAAGAGGAGGAAGAGTAGTGGGAAGAGTAGCAGAGAAAAAAAGTAAAAGTGACAGCCAAAAGTAAGAGGGTGGGAGCGAGTCGACACATCTTAAGCGAATTTATTTTACACACGTATTTATTATGACAAGACTATCGTTGCCTGTCATTTGCTTTTATGTTAGGAAAGTGAACGGAAAGAAATCTTCAAGAGAAAAGAAATAATGAAAGAGGAGTAGAGTCTGAGAGAGAGAGAGAGAGAGAGAGAAGAAGTTATGAAAATGCTATAGTTCTTTCACCTTTACCTGGCCTAAATTTTCGTTCTTATCCAACTTATTTCACGTAGCTCTTGGGCAGAAAAAGAAAATACTACGGCTCTGCATCCATTCCATAGCAGTTCTTCATGACTAGCATATCTTAGTGTAAACCTCTTGCAACAGCTCAGCATGCAAGATGGAGAGATGGCAATTTTAGGCCAGGTTAGAGTAAAAGGAGCTTAGATGAAAATAATTAACTTTTACAGTAGGATGACTTCTGTGTTTTATTCTTGCTTTCTCCACACGATTTTCTTCAATTTAGGGGAAACTTTTAGAGAAGAAGGAATTATATATAGCTTTCATTAACCCCTTCAATACTAGATTTTTTTTTTTTTTCACTGAATGAAATCGTCTGGAATACGCCATCGGGGGGAAGGGATTAAGACGATCAAGACGAGGAGATCCACCAAGAACATTGAACCGTGTCTTTACCGTTTTACAATTTATTATTATATAATTATCATCATCATCTTCATCATCATCATCATCGAAAGGAATAAAAAAATAAAAGCACATAAAGAGTACGTTAGAGAAAAAAAAAAAAAAAACGGAAAGGATAGCAGACAAAATGATAAAAGTGTGATCGTAAATTGAACGTGAGAAAGACCACAATCAAACTACGAAGCGCGGGTCTTTTGTCAGCGTAGCGTCTCACTGCTCTTTGGTGTCAGGGAAAAGAACAAGAGAAAATGCAAGAGACGGAAAGAGCAAATGTAAGAGACAGAAAAGCAAATGTAAGAGACAGAAAGAGCAAATGTAAGAAATACGGAAAGAGAAAATGTAAGAGACAGAATTAAGAGAAAAGGAAAGAGAAAATGTAAGAGAAAAGGAAAGGGAGAATGTAAGAGAAACAGAAAGAGTCGGAGGGTTAATGGTAAAGGATGTAGTGGAGAAATTACAAAACAAGATTGAATCGCGTGTGTTCTGGTTTCTCGTACACCCTTCTTTTGTTAATTAGAAGGAACAGAGTGAACGAAAGGAGAACTGGAAGACACGTGGAAAATGTAGCACAAAGTAGCAGTAGTGAAGTGGAAAAAGTAGGAGAGGGGGAAAAAAAATAACATTTAAATATATATATATATAAAAAAAAAAAGAAAAACACCAAGAAACTGTGAATGATGCGTGTCTCTCTCTTTCTTGGTGATCGAGGCGGGTAAATAAACAGAAAGGAAAATACAGGAAAAAACGGGAAAATGAGCAAATTAAACGATAAACGCGCAGTGAGAATTTTCATGAGACAAGAAATAGCGTGAATACTGAAGTACGTCTCCGTCTTTTCCTCACCAACAAAAATTATTCTCCGATTTTCTGGGAAGGGAGTGGACAGAGAAACGCATGAGGAGTGGAAAGTGTAGCACAGCAGATGGAAGTAATGGAAATATCTTTGTAATTTAAGATCAGAAGAACCGCCAAGGATTTTGAAACGCTTGTGTTGTCTGTATCTGTTGAGAATGAGATAATACAGGAAGATAAAAGAATGAAAACATGGAAGCAGAAAGAAAAGGTACAGGAGAAAGAAGGAAAAGAGGAATATGAAGCTGAAACAAAGGAAGCAAGAGAGATGTGTGAAACGGGGATCAAAACAAGGAGAGACAAACATGAAAGTAAAAACAAAAGAAGCAGGGAAACAGAAGGAAGGAAGAAAATAAATGTAGAGCAGCTGAAGCAAAGGAAACAGGAGGAGAAACAAACGGAAAACTGATGTGAAAGAGAAAGTAAAGAAGGAAGGAAAAAATAAATATGAATAGCTGAAACAAGAGGAGAAACTGGGACGAGAACTAATATATAATACAGAGAGAGAGAGAAAGAGAGAGAGAGAGAGGGGGAAGAAGGGAATTATGAAGAAGCTGGACATAAAAAAGAAACAGGAAAGAAACACGAAACTGGGCCGTCTCCTTGGAACCCCCTGAGACACTTAAAAAAGCCCTTCAAGAACTTTCCTCGTCTCAGACCTTTATCGTGGGTGCTCAAGGATCCCTGTTATTCATCTCTATTTTTTTACAGCTTTTCCTTTTATTTTTAACTATTTTGGTGCCTATTTTCAATCTTCCATCACTTGCTATGAAAAATTTTACCCCATTTAAGCCTGCTATTATTTTATGTTTAATTCTAAATAAAATAGGCTATTATTTAACGCACTTAAGACTGATTTATTCCTTTCAGAACGATGATCTTTTTTGATTGATTGCTGGCTCCAGGGGGTTTTATTCAGAGGCTCACTGGTAGTAAAGGGGTTGATGAAGGCTGTATTTAACGCTTTACTGCCAAAAAAAATTATTGAAATCGTTGTGTGATATTAAGAAGGAAATGCAAGTAGTATCATCGTAGTGACTGGGGTTGCTGTGTTACCTTATATATATATATATTTATATATATATATATATATATATATATATATATATATATATATATATATATATATTTATTTATTTATTATTATCATTATTATTATTATTATTATTATTATTTTATACATTTTATCTCAGTACGTAACCATAATATTTAACCTCTTTATCTAGCTGTTATTGAAACCCCACTTATCTATTTTTATTGTCTCATGTAGCTAAGTTATTTAACCATATTACGTAATTCAGTTAATCCCAAATATTCTGATCCCAATTGAGCCTCATTATCTGATATTATTTAATCTTTTACAGTGTTATTCATGTTAAAACTCTTATTCACCCCTGTTCAGACTTGTTATTAAGCCCGTAGCCTGACGGTCGAGGTGGTGATTGCTTAGGATAATGATGATAAACTTGATGTTTGGGAATGCTGTGGTGGTGGGGTTGATGATGATGATGATATTTAAGTGTGCTGTGATGATGATGATGATGATGATGATATTTAAGTGTGCTATGATGATGATGATGATGATGATATGATGTTAAGCTTGGTATTTCTGTGCTAGAGCTTCCGTTCTTTGCTTTTTTTTTCTAGCTTTTGGTTTCCTAATGCAAGCTTCGTGTTTTCAGTGTTGCCCATTAGATTCATTTTAGGTGCGGTGGCGTCTGTAGAAGTGAGTCTGTCCGTCTGTCACTCTCTAAAGATTTTCGGACACACGCTTCCACCCTCTTAGACTTAAGGGAAACCCCGTATTACCGCCCCGTGCCTCCGTATTTCTCCAGTGCTCTCTCTCTCTCTCTCTCTCTCTCTCTCTCTCTCTCTCTCTCTCTCTCTCTCTCTCATCTTTTCTCCTTATGTTTACTGTCTAAATCTGAAAATAGGGACTTTGCTTGTCGTAGTGTAGGGCAGCGTCTGGGTGCAGTCCTTGTTGTTTACATTGTATTTTTAGTTATCTTTCTTCCTCTCTTGTGTTTGTGATTATACCTCTCTCTCTCTCTCTCTCTCTCTCTCTCTCTCTCTCTCTCTCTCTCTCTCAGAACCTCGCAACTTCTTCTTTTACGGGTCCCATTTCCCAGTTTCTTCCACTGTTGCAAAGCTCATTTCAAGAACTTTTAGATGTTTCTGTATTTTTGTAGTTTTATTGAAAAAGTTAAAAATAAACCGTTTTACTCAGAGAGAGAGAGAGGGAGAGGGAGAGAGAGAGAGAGAGAAGAAATAGCTTATAATGATGTATCAGTCTGCACACACACACACACACACACACACACACACACACACACACACACACACACACACACACACACACACACACACACACACACACACACACACACACACACACAGCCAACCAGCTACTCTTCACATACCCACCCAGTCCTAACCACCACCCCCCTCTCCACAGCCCCACTCAATCCCAGCCAACCAACCCCTCTCCACAGCCCCACTTAGTCCCATCCAACCAGCCCCTCTCCACCTCCACCGCACCCACCTTGGTTATTCATCCACACTTCATGTCTGTGTGGATCGGGGCAGGAGTCATCCCGTATTCCACACCACTCGCAGTGACACCCTCTCGTCAGACTCCACTTCCTTGTTCTCTCTCTCTCTCTCTTTCTCTCTCTCTCTCTCTCTCTCTCTCTCTCTCTCTCTCTCTCTCTCTCTCTCTCTCTCCCTCTCTCTCCTTGATAAGTTTTTCATCGTCGTTTTCAGTAATTGTCGTTGTTATAACAATGAGCATCGTCTGTATCTTCATTTTTCTATTTTCCTTTTTTCTTATATTTTCCTTAAGATCCCTCCCACCTCCAGGTTAATTAGCTTCTTTTTTTTTTTTTAGTTTTCCTTGGCTTCATCGTCAGTTTCATTACCATTATCTCTGAAGTTATTTCCTCTTTTTTTTTTATGACCTCCTCTTGTATGATAAGTTTTTCGTCATATTTGCCATTGGTTTCGTCTTATCTGTTATTATTATTATTATTATTATTATTAGTAGTAGTAGTAGTAGTAGTACCGGTAGTAGTATTGTGATCATTATGATTAGTAGTAGTAGTAGTAGTAGTGGTGGTGGTGGTAGTATTGTGATTATTATTATTATTATTATTATTATTATTATTATTATTATTATTACTCTTTCCACATCTATCGCAGTGGCCCCCGTTAGACCCCACATCCTTGTCCTGTTTTCTGTTGCCCCTGTCCCCGTTTTCTGTTGCATCTTTTCCCCCATTTAACCCCTTCAGTTCATTGATATAATTTTTCGCATATTCTTGCTACCTTCAGACGATTTCATTTACGTAGGGGAGATTTCCTGTAGTGAAGAGGTTAATGAAATATTTAAATAACCTCTCTGGAATGAAAGGTTTCTCCCCAGCCAAAATGAAATTGTCTTGAGATTGCATGAAAGGAAAGAAAATTATATCGCTAAGTTGAGAGAGTCAGGGACACTTTCCAGTCTTGATTGATGGTGTTGTCATATTTAAACTCGCCATCGTCGTACTGGTCATTAATTTCTTCAATATCATCATCATCATCATCATCATCATCGTCATCATCACCACCACCACCACCACCACCACCACTCTCTATCATCATCGTCATCACCACGACCCACCACACCACCATTACCATCATCATCATCATTACGTGTAGGTGTTATCCATATAAGGCAAATAGGCCAGGAGGAAGCAGACACGTCCTAATATTAAGGTAAAAACATGTTAAACGTGATAATATAACAAAAACAAGCTAGCCTCGTCTCTGTTCACGCGAGGTTGGAGGGCATGATTCAGAAACGGGAAACGTCAATAGGAGAGAGGGAGACAGTTCATCATCATCATCATCGTCATTGAATTTGTTGCCATTTTTGTTGTCACCATTCATCTTCATCATCATCATCATCATCTTCCAGTAAGGCATAATTTTCAAGTAGTTATCAGATCCCGTGACGCATGTACATCAGAGATTTATTTTGTTTATTACTTCTTAATCTTTTCAATCCGATGACGTCTTAACGTAAATCCTTGCAACTACCTGTCGATTGTATACAGCTTAGGAGAGCGGCTTTGCGTGCACGTATTAGATAGCGCCTAAAATAAGCCCGCTTTTCTAGGCGTCCTTTTTATGTTGAGGAAAATTGTATGGTGGTAGCAAGAATAGGAGAAAAATTGCGTCCTCGTGCTGAAGGGAGTTAGCATTTAATTAAATGCTGCCTTTTTTCTCTCTCTCTCTCTCTCTCTCTCTCTTCTTTTTTCTCCTTTTCTCTTTTTTTGTTCTTTCTCTTCTTTACCTTTTCTTCTTTTGTTTTTCTTCTTTCTATTCTTTTTCTTTTTCATTTTTTTTTTTTTTAATGCCAGATGATTTTATGTAGCTTAAATAAGCGTCATAATTGTGAAAAGGTTATTAAAGTTTTATCAAATTTGGTCCTTCAGTTCAGAATATCTCGCCTAAGTACCCTTTTAACAAGCAGCCACGTTATCATATTTTTTATTACTGTATCTTGCAGTCTCTTCAGCCACAGTAATTGAGAGAGAGAGAGAGAGAGAGAGAGAGAGAGAGAGAGAGAGAGAGAGAGTACATTTCTCAAGGTGTCACGTGATCATGTTGTGTTGACATTCCCCACAAACTTTCTTAAGAGAGTCTAGGCCCATATTTACCAAGGATCTTAGAGGTAAACAATTCCCATACCATACCAGTTTACATCAGTCAGAAATTTTGTTTTTCGTATTTCTCTTCACTAATATTCACTCTTAGTTTTGTTGTGAAGTGTATGATAACTGTATGAGTGAAAGAAAAGGTATACACAGGCAGCTTATACACCAAGATTATTCACGCCTCTTTGGTTGTGAGATGTATGGTAGCTGTATTATTATTATTATTATTATATTTTTACAGATGATGGGCAGAGGAAGGAGAAACAAATTGAATAAAAAAGTATGAGTGAAGAAAGAAGTATTCACAAGTAGTTTTATACACAGCTCAGGTACAAGGTTATTCATCGTAGTTTGGTGATGTATGATTGCTGTTTGAGTGGAAATGGATCTGTAAACATTATTCACTCTAGTTAGGTTCTGAAATGTATGGTAGCTGAATGAATAAAGACAGAAAGGTACAAAACCAGTCTTAGGCCTAATATAAGCTCAGCGTTATTCACTATACAATGGTTGTGAAATACAGTAGCTGAATCAATGGAAAGTATACTGAAGCAATCGTATACACAACTGAAGCCAAAGACGCTCTGTAAATAAGGAGAGAGACTACCTATCCAGCCTGGACAATGGGGGTCTATTCAGCTTCTGCCTGATGCCTTACAACAGTCTCGCCTCCGGGACCGTCCCAGGCTCTAGATGGATCCGTTTTTTGTTGACGGTGGAGATGGTGTGTCTTGTCTACGGGATGGGATGGGGTTTTCTTTGGTTTCGTGGGCTTTTCATGTCTGAAGGAAGGGATTGGTGTGTGTGTGTGTGTGTGTGTGTGTGTGTGTGTGTGTGTGTGTGTGTGTGTGTGTGTGTGTGTGTGTGTGTGTGTGTGTGTGTTTTAGGGGTGGGATTATTTTTGAGTTTGTGTGTGTTTTTTGTTGGACGTATTTTGTTTTTTTTCTGAGGTGTCGCGTTGCTTCCTGGTTAGTTTGGATGTTTTCGTGGATTAATGTGTGCTATTTTCTTCTATATCTTCTATATATTTTGTAGGATAGTTTTTGCTGACGTTGGAGATTGTGGGTATTGTCTTTGAACCGGGGTTGGGTTTTCTATGGTTGTGTATTTGTGTGTGGGGCTTTTCTCTTATTTCGTGTTCTTTTCGTCAGTTCTGCCATTAGTAAGGTCGAAGGTGTAACAGGTGTGATGTGCCTGTTTCCATGTATGTATGTATCTGTGTATGTATGTATGTAATTTTTCTTGTGTCTGACTCAAGACATAGGGTTAAGTGCCCTTTCTCTTAGGCCTAATAGTTCTACATGCCACACACCTTTTCATTGCACCACTCTTTCACATATGCTTTATCATTTACCTCATGAATGGCCAATCTGATACAAAAGAAAATTGGCACATGTACTGAGTGTAGGCCTGGGAAGAAGTAAGTGAATTTTTATGCTGGTCGATAAGAGGTCTAGGACAGGGATCAAGGTCAAAGTTCAGGGCGCGGAGTTATCTCTTGAATGCCTAACCCGATATGAGTAAAACTTGGCACGTACATTTTATAGGAGGATTGGAAAAAGATATTCAGTTTTGGTAAAGATCTGCCAGAGGTCAAGGTCACAGGTCAGGGTCAGACTTTGGGCGCTGCGTCGTTGTTTTCTGTGCGAACTTTTAATCTACTTCCTTCTGTGTTCAGTTTTTTCTCCTGGTTATGTGTAATTTTCATTTTTGTAATTTTGTTGCTTCTTCTTCTTTTAGTATTTTTTTTCGGGATTCGTGTGATTTTCTTGTTTGTGAGTTTTTTTTTTTTTTTTTGTGACTTTGATATTGGTGTTTATTACCTTTGGAAGAATTTAGAGTTCATGAGTTTGGTATTAGTGTGTGCTTTAGTTGATTTTCATAGATTGTATTTGTTTGTGTGTGTGTGTGTGTGTGTGTGTGTTGACTTTAGATTTTGCGTTTTGGCAGTGGGATGTGGTCCTTTTTCTTTCATGTGGTTTCGTGTTTTCATGGTTGTCTTGGTTTTATTATAGATTTTGTTTTGTTTTCTTGTGGTTTCGGTGTTTTTCAAAGACTTCTTAACGTAGAGCCAGGTTCAGAGTCAAGGCCAGAGTAGAGTCAGGTTCAAGGCCAAGAAAAGAATATCTGGAATGTAGTAGAGTCAGGTTCAGGGTCGGGAATGAAGTCAAGTTCAGTGGTAGATTCGAAGTAGAGTCAGGTTCAAGGTGGACAAGGTGTGATTAAGAGCCACGAGTTGCATTCAAGATCAAATGCAGAAAGGTTCGCATCCAGGGCTTGAAATTGAGGTTCAAGTTATATGGAGAGAGAGAGAGAGAGAGAGAGAGAGAGAGAGAGAGAGAGAGAGAGAGAGAATCACTCGTATTGATTCCAGAACAACACCCACTGTACTTAAACCTCTGTACCTTACCACCACTGTACCCCACCACCACTGTACCCTACCACCACTGTACCCTACCATCACTGTACCCCCCACCACTGTACCCCACCATTACGACCTTCCCCCACCTCAGCAGTTGTCACATTTATAGTAACGCCCTCCGAAGCAAACGAGCATAGATGGTTATATATTACTACAAAATAACTCCACACTAACACCACCCACATATAACCCATTATGAAGTTATTAGTCCACTACTTATGGTGCTGTGGTCGTGTTGACGTGATCAGTGTGTTGAATGATAAGGCTGAATAATTTATATGGTTTTTAAAGGCTTTGATTGACACACCTAACTTCATACGGTTTTGAGTTGATTATCTTCCAGTGTCTATTAGTACTCGATATTATTTTTATTATTATTATTATTACTACTATTATTATTATTATTAATTATTATTATTATTTTTATTTGTTGTTATTGTTGTCATTAGGATATGTTCGCGTTGCTGTTTGATAGATAATTATGTACTTTCAGTGTACCTCTGTTGTACAAGTAAAATAATTTTTGCCTAAGTATAATTGCTTTAATGTTTCAGTGATGTTCTCGGCATTTGTGGTCAGTAAAGCTGTCTATCTATCTATCTATCTATCTGTCTATCTATCTATCTGTCTGTATCTGTCTATCTATGTCTGTCTGTCTGTATCTATATCTATCTGTCTATCTATCTATCTGTGTATGTCTATCTATCTATCTGTCTATCTGTATCTGTATCTGTCTGTCTGTCTGTCTATCAGTTTTCTTTAATTTATTTAGATATTTATTTACAAAAAAATCAAACTGCCCAGCAACTTCTGTAACCTGACAAATATGTGATCGTGATGAATTGAGGGTGTCCTGGATCAACCTACCTTACCTGTCGATTAGTATTATACACCTGAGGATCACCCTAACACCCAGGATTAACTTTATGATTTGCTGATGCACTGCTGATACCTCTGAATATGCTGACTCGTGTGTGTGTGTGTGTGTGTGTGTGTGTGTGTGTGTGTGTGTGTGTGTGTGTGTGTGTGTGTGTGAACGTATTGGCGATCTGCTTCACGGGAAACTAATTTACTCTTTTATCATTTTTATTCTAATCGCAATAAAATATTCCAGTTCGAATTACTCGTATATTGTACAACCTTGGCTATAATTCTGTTTAATCAGAAAATATATACACAGTACGTGCACATGCGTAGATGCACGAGAGGAAGTCTAAAAGTAACACAGCCTTGTTGACCAGATCTGACACGGCCGTTGTGGCTGTGTTAGAGACAGTTGATCAAATAATTCAGAAGATACGCATTGAGAGCGCTTTCGTATCAAATTGCGCAATCTTGGAATTTGTGTTACGTTTGTGTGAAGAGTCTGGGCCGGATTTTTGTTTCCCTTTGGAGTTGTGGGTGGAAAACGCAAACACACACACACACACACACACACACACACACACACACACACACACACACACACACACACACACACACACACACACACACACACACACACACACACACACACACACACACACACACACTTCCCCTGACACTTTTCCGTATTTCATTTCCATTTCACTTTGTTTGGATTCCCATGTGAATCCCCTTACCATCTTGGATTCCTCTATTTGTTTGCATGTTTGTATTCCTGCGTGTTTTCTTGTAGGTGTGGGTTCCCTTATTAACCCTTACAGTGCGATGACGTCTTTCGTTTTATCTTTACCTTCTCCAAGCGATTTTATTCAGCTGTGAGGAGTTTTATCGAAGGGAGGGTTAGATGCAGCTTTCAAAACCTCTTCACTGCTAGGGCCGTCTCCTAAGATGAGTAAAATCATCTTGGTGTAAGATTAAGATACAAAATACCTTAATGGATGGAAGAAATTAACCTTACTATACAGGTGCGCCTTCACGTGGTGGCACCCGTATAACATGGCAGTTCCATTGAGTTATTATACAAACGTCCCACAGCTCCCTATCCCCCGAAAGGAAAATTGTGGACTGCAGGAAAGGAGCAACTTCAGCCTTCAGATCACTGGGTTTACATTCAAGTTTAACTGGGATTACAGTCACTAATCTTACGTTCTTTACCCCCCTATTAAGTAACGTTATCTGAAATGCTCTGCTAATTGATATGTTTGGATTCCTCGATTGATTAACATCTTGGATTCTTCATAGTCGACCATTAACCGTGTTTCCCTATTATTTTGTTTGGTTGCCTGTATTTCTCTAACAGTTTGCTTGCTTGTCATTTTACTGTTTTTATTTGCCTGGTTGTACATTGTGTACTAATTTCTTTATTCTCTTTTACAGGTAAGTGACTAAGAGACTCAGGTGTGGAGGAAATGCGGGTAAGAAGTCTCAGTACTTTGGTGAGATTTGAGGTTAATTTTTATCTGTAAGTTGTGGGAAGATTGGTAGGCTTTGTGAGACAGATAGATGGATAGAGATAAGGAAGAAAAAGAGAAAGAAGGGAAAAATGAAAGATAGAATGATAAAACAGTAACAGCCAGTCTCATACTATCCTTTGGGGGCTTAGGAGGACCGAAGGAGTAAAAGGACCCGAGGCTAGGCAATAGTAACCCAGATAATTTAAGCTGTAGGAGACCACACTACGGCCCTGGTAGTGTTTAGACTTGGCAGAAATAAACCTTGGCCTCTTCTTGGATGCGAGATGTGGTAATTTAGCGTAAACACTCGACCCGTGATTTTTGCCCTTCTTCCACCGCCGTGGCGTCGAGAGAGAGAGAGAGAGAGAGAGAGAGAGAGAGAGAGAGAGAGGTTAAGGTTTTCTACGGCTCTTTCATAAATCTTATTTTTTTTTTTACGCTTATTTCTCCGCTTTCCTATTTTGTTTTATTTCTGACTGTCATGACAACCTTTTTTTTTTTTTTTTTTTTTCTCACCGAAATTCGTATGTCATTTATCTTCGTCGCGGCTTTTCGCCTCCCGCTTTTTTTTCCCGTCCATTTTACAGCAGCGCCGTTTTGTTATTTTCTTGCAACTACCAGACGATTTAACTGAGCTCATGAGTGCATCCTGTTACTGAAGGGGTTATTGAGGGCTGTATCTAATCCCTCCAGTTCCAGAAATCTCCCTTAAGCTGAATATAATCGTCTGGTCGAATCAATAATAAGGTAAAATAAGGCGTCATCAGAGTAAAGAGGTTAGGGGCTTATTTGTGTGTGTGTGTGTGTGTGTGTGTGTGTGTGTGTGTGACTAAAATATATTGTTTCTTATGAACTTTACCGTTTTTCCCCTTTATAAAAATTTTTACCTGTTTTTATTATGCATTTATTTGTTGCATCGCTATTTTTTGGTCTCTATCATTTTTTTTTTCTTTTTTTCCCGAGAGTGTCATGGTAAACTTTTCTTCTGTCAGAGGTCCTACTTTGCCATTTATCTTCGTTCCGCGTTTCAACCTTTCACCTATGTATTCTTTTTTTTCATGATCGTTTTCACCTGTGTATTCTTTTTTATTTTTTCATGATCATTTTCACCCGCTGTCATGAATGTTTCTTTTCTGCATTTCTGTGTTGATGTTATTCCGTTTCCTTTCTTTTTTCTTTTTTTTTATACCTTTTGTGTTTTCTGTTTCGCTTTTTCCTCGTCTTTTAGTTGCTTTATATCGCAGGTATTTAAGGTATTTTATAAGAGCTCTTTTAACCCGAGAATATAATTTTCTTTTTGTTATAGCTGATGTTAGACTATTATTTATTTTTATATCAATTTTATTTAATTCTGCTTTGCTTTCTTTTTCCTTGCCCATTCTTTCTTTCTTCGTTATTTCTTTCCATCTTTTTTCCTTCTCATTCTTTCTTCTTTCTTTCCATCTTTTTTCTTTCTCATTCTCTCTTTCTTCCTTCTTTCCATCATTTTCTTTCTTTTTCTTTTTTTTTCTTTCTTTAATCGTCGGGGTCCATCTCGAAGTGAAAGGGTTAATAAAGTTTATATTGTCTCAGCCAGTCCGAAAAGTCTCTCCAGACTGAATCAGATCATAAGGAGTTAGCATGCATAAAATAAATACATCATTATATTGGTAACAGGGCATCGTTAGAGCTTTTTTTCGTTTAGCAGCTCCCCCCCCCCTCAAAAAAAAAAAAAAAGTGCTAGAGTAACTTGGAGGCTTCTCTCTCTCTCTCTCTCTCTCTCTCTCTCTCTCTCTCTCTCTCTCTCTCTCTCCCAGCTGGTCTACCTCTGGAATTAAGCGTTTTGCAGGAGACAGATGGTGTAGTTGTCCTCCTGGTGTGAAAGTGGTGTGGTTTTGTTAAGGCTTCTCTGTACGCTGGAATAATACCTGGTGTGGGGATACCGTTTACCTGAGTTCCGTAAAATCATTTAATCATTGCCAGGTTGCATAATCAAAGTGACAGGTGTGATGAGGATTTTTTTTTCTTTTTTTTTTACGTTTTTTGTGCATAGGATTAACCACAATTATTTATCATTGGGTATTCTTGCTACCTATCTATCCGTATTTGTATATCTATAAACGGCACACACACACACACACACACACACACACACACACACACACACACACACACACACACACACACACACACACACACACACACACACACACACACACACACACAGTCAGATGGCAACACTGGAGTCTGTTCTGGAAATAGCATCGGTCTGGGAGTTATGTTCTCTTGCCAGTGCTCTCTCTCTCTCTCTCTCTCTCTCTCTCTCTCTCTCTCTCTCTCTCTCTCTCTCTCTCTCTCTCTCTCTCTCTTCCCATCCTTGTCTCTCCAACCTTCTCTTTTTCTCTCCCACCTCCTTCTCCACCTCTCTCTCCCATCTACTCTCTTTCTCCCCCTTCTACCCCTCCTCTCCTCTCCCTCTTCCCAGACAGGCCTGAAATGGCGTGAATAATTCTGAAAGAGACTCTGTTGTGGCTCGCAATCCACACGCAATATGTATGAGACACTTGGCCTGATTGAGGAGAGAGAGAGAGAGAGAGAGAGAATACCGGTGTAGTTTAACTCTCTCACTGCAATGCTCAATCTTCACCATTTCATTCACAATCCCTCCAAACAATCTCATTCAGCCGAGGATTAAGGTGTTGGAGGTAAAAGGAATCCCTCCCCCAGTTGAGTCTATTTCTAAAACAGGAACACACTATGCTGTCTCACTGGGGAATTGCTGGTCAGTTTTGGGCTTAGGTTAAAATTAGAAAAGAATCCAGAATAAGGAGTGAAAAAAAATTGGCGTCCATTGATTTAGTTCTTTGCCCATTGAGTATGCTCGCGTGTCGTTTTATTTTTTCATTTTCCGTTTTTATTCTTGTCTTTGTAGCTTGAGTGGTTATAATCCATGAAATACCATGTTAGATCTCACTCACTTATGCACATCTCCAGTCTGCCCTTCCTCTTCATTGTTAGCTTTCATTTCCTCATAAGATTTGGGTTATTAATTGGTCTTTGATTGCCAGGTTGGTTGCAATTATTCACAAAAGTTAGTGTTATGTTCTAGTTGGCTTAGGAGACCCCTTAACAATTCCTCCTTAGCGATTTATATTATTCTCGTGTATGGAATTTATATCATTCTCATATTGAGGTCGTTTGCCTCAGTGACGCACAAGAGGATACTGAGGTGTACTGTGCAGAAAAAATCGCCCAGGAAGAGGTGTTACGAGATATTCAAAGGCACTTATAATATGACCATGTCCACTATTTTTAAAACCTCCTTATGTACTTACCTCTGTCGTCTTGCTTCCGTGTCGGTGTCTTTACAATTATGGGGGATGCTAAATATGATCTGACTGACAGCGGAAGAGAAAGTATGTCTCCCCAGTATATGAAATGCCACTCCAAGCCACTCTCCCTCATGCACTCTTTCATTTTATGCTTTGAGTCAGTTGTCCTTTCTTCAAAACATTTATTTATTCATTTATTTATTTATTTTGCTCAGGCTTTGAAGTGGAACGACCTAAAGAGCATCTCCAGTATAATAATTCTTGAAATTCCATGCATTCTTTATCATTCTTTCTCTTTTTCAGTCTCCCTTTTATAATTGTTCAGGTTAATTGACTGAAATAGCACCTCTAGTATAATTATTCACAAAGTCTATATATAACCTGCGCTATATTGAGACAGCGTACTGTTGTTACAATGTATAGGTGTTTGTAGGTGGGAGGGTAATCAGAGGTCCATGTTCTGCTCTAATATGCAGGTGAGGGAGGAGAAGGAGAGAGGGAGAGACAGGGAAGGGAAGGAGAAGTGGGAGAGGGCGGGACGGAGGTGGAATAGGGAAGGGAGGGAGGGAGGGAGGGAGGGAGGGAGGTGGGAAGTAAAGGTGATGGAAGGGAGGAGGAGAAAGGTGTGATGAGGAAAAAGGTAGAATGGAAGTCAGAGGAATGAGAGGAAGGGAAATGTGCAAGGTAGGGAAAGAAATGGAGAGAGAGAGAGAGAGAGAGAGAGGAAGTAAAGGAAGAAAGTGGAGGTAGGTGCCAAAGGAAGAGGAAGAGGAAGGAAGGTAGAGGAAGACAAAATGAGGGAAAGAAAGGAAGAAAAAAAGGGAGGTTAAAGGTGAAAGAAATAAAAAGAAATGAAAGAAGGGAAGGAGGAGAAGACAGAAGGCAAATGGAACGGTGGAAAGGAAAGAAGGAAAGAGGAAATAGACGAAGGAAGGTGGAAGGGAAAGAGGAGGTAGATGAAAGGGAAGGGAGGGAGTGAAAACCTTTGAGATTCATTAGGTATAATCAGGTCAGTAAAGATAGATTCATGTCATGCAAATCTCGTGAGAGCCCGGTCGTGGTTTATGTTATGGTTTTCTCAATGTAGAACAACAACAGTAACAATAATAATAATAAAAACAACAGTAGTGACAACGACATAGTAAAGCAAATTTCACTGCCTATACTTTTCGCCTCTGGATACACGCAAAAAGAAGAAGAAAAGGAAAAAGAAGAAAAGAGAGAAAAAGATCAAACAGAGGTGGAGGATGGGGTGGGAGACTGAACAAGACTGTATCCCAGCCATCTGAAATAGAATCCGTGCCCTCTCGTCCTCGCCTCTCGCCATCGCCTCTCGTCCTCGCCTCTCGTCCTCACGTCTCTTCCTCACCTCGTCTTCGCCTCTCGTCCTCGCTTCTCGTAGGATTGCACGGTGGAGCGAAGTGGTATTTATCGCCTGGTGAGCCTGGTGAGCCTACCTGGGCAGGACAGGTGTGAGAGGCAGCTTTGTAATTTCGCTCCCCTTGATTTAGCGGCGATTTATATTGTAGTTTATTGCAGTTTTATTTTCAGTGACTGTGTGATTGAATATGATAAGATTACGGTTCTACATCCTTTACATTACCATTTTTAGTAAGTAGAATTTGTTTAAGTTTATCTTGGAAAATGAAATTGATGAAAGAATGGGAGGAGGATGCCAGAGGTAAGAGTTGGAAGGCTGAGTGGGAATTTATGTTTTTCTTTTCTTTTTTTCTTGTCTTAGAGAGAGAGAGAGAGAGAGAGAGAGAGAGAGAGAGAATGGCATTGATGAAGAGAGAAAGTTGGGGCGTGACTTGTTGTGGTTCCGTACACACACACACACACACACACACACACACACACACACACACACACACACACACACACACACACACACACACACACACACACACACACACACACACACACACACACACACACACACACACACACACACACACACACACACACACACACACACACACACACACACACACACACACACACACACACACACACACACACACACACACACACACACACACACACACACACACACACACACACACACACACACACACACACACACACACACACACACACACACACACACACACACACACACACACACACACACACACACACACACCATCCTTTCATTCCATCTTGCCTCACCCCAGCCTGCATCACCTGTATCTGCCTTACTTTGTCCTTCCTCCCCCCAACCTGCCTCACCCCATTGTGCCTCAGCTTACCTGTGCCAATTATATTCATCCTCACCCCAGTCTGCCATACCCATTCTCTCTCTCTCTCCATCTTGCCTTACTTCATCCTGCCTCACCCCAGCCTACCTCACCCCAGTCTGCCTCATCTTGTCTTCTTTCGCCTTACCCTACGTCAACCCACCCTGCCTTCCGTCCTTCTCTCCCATCTCATCGTACTTCGCCCCATCTGCCTAACCCAACTCTGCCTAACTCAACGCTACCTCATCCAACCCTGCCTCATCCTATTATTTCTAACAAATCTTACTCTTTTCATTCCTTCTGTTTCGTTTCTTTCATTTCTTTCCTGTTCTTTATATTCAGAAGTTTGCCTTCCTTCCCTCTCCTTTGTATTCCCTCTTTTTTCCTTGTCTCCTTTCCCGTCTCTCTTTTTTTTTTTTTTTTTTTTTCCTGTGTCCATATATTACCTTTCCTCCTCCCTATTTATTCCAGTTCCTTGCCCATCCTCCTCTCCATTTCCCTTTTTATAGTTTTTTTTATTCTCCCTTGCCATTCCCTCCCTCCTTTCTCATTCTCCCCTTTTTTTCTTAGTGTTACCCCTTCCTTTGCCTTCTCTCTCCTCTTCCTTCTTTTTCCCACCTCCTCACCTCCCCTCGCTTCCCTTCCTCTCCCCTCCCCTGCTGTCCCATCCCAATGTTATTCTTTCCTTCTCTCCCTTCCCTTTACCTTTTCTCTCCTTTTCTCCCCTCCCTGTACCTTTTCTCTCCTCTCCCACATCCTTGCCTTTCCTCCCCTCTCCTACACTCCTGTCTCCCATCCCCTTTCCAACCCTAACCTTTTCTCTCCTCTCCCATATCCTTGCCTTTCCTCCCCTCTCCTACCCTCCTGTTTCCCATCCCCTT